>NC_138552.1:3613408-3710883 GCF_964273705.1 Natrix helvetica
GGATGGATGGGTGGATGAATAGCAATAACAATAGTGCTTAGACTTATACGCTACTTCACAGTTCTTTACAACCCCCTCTAAGCAGTTTACAGAGTCAGCCTCTTGCCCCCAACAATCTGGGTCCTCATTTGACCCACCTCGGAAGGACAGAAGGCTGAGACCACCTTGAGCCTGGTGAGATTTGGTCTGCCGAATTGCAGGCAGCCGGCAGCCAGCAGAAATAGCTGCAGTACTGCACTCTAACCACTGCACCACCGCGGATAGGTAATTTTAATTAGTTATCAGTTCTTTCCCTTCAGTGGCCTCATTTGCAGCTGGCAGACTGAAGAGAACAGAATTTCCCCCTTCCTCCAAATAATGTTCCTTCTTTCTTTGAGGGCACCAAGATGTGGAGATTCAGAAAATGATGTGTGAATGCCAAATACTGTCCTCAGATCAGAATGAAGTCCACAGAAATGAGGAAGGGAGATTTACCTCATTATTTATCATTATATTTATGTATTTAGTTGAAATCTTGGGAAACTCTGGACTAGATAACCTCCAAGGTCCCTTCCAACTCTGGTTTTCTGTCTTTTCCAAGAAGTCCGCTCTTCTCATTAGAGGGCCAAATTATTTGAGCTTCAGTATCTACCCTTCCAAGTTCAAGACTTAAAAGGGTAAAGGTTCCCTCGCACATATGTGCCAGTCATTCCCGACTCTAGGGGGCGGTGCTCATCTCTGTTTCAAAGCCGAAGAGCCAGCATTGTCCCAAGATATCTCCATGGTCATGTAGCTGGCATGACTAAATGCCGAAGGCGCACAAAACGCTGTTACCTTCCCACCAAACGTGGTTCCTATTTTTCTACTTGCTACTATTTTTCTACTACTTCTACTTTTTTACGTGCTTTCGAACTGCTAGGTTGGCAGACACTGGGACAAGTAACGGGAGCTCACTCCGTTATGCGGCACTAGGGATTCGAACCGCCAAACTGCCGACCCTTCTGATCGACAAGCTCAGCATCTTAGCCACTGAGCTACTGCATCCCCCTTCAAAACTTAGCAATGATTAAATTGACCCAGCCTCCACTCAATCAATCCAGTTTTCTGGAATGGCCTAATTCACTGAACATAATCTGTCGGCTAGAGCTTGCATTCCATCCTGTCCCGAAATCCAGCATCACGTGTCACAACTTTGATTGTTGTTCTAGAACCTTGAGGCCAAGCTCATTTTTCAGCTTGGCTTTTGGGGGAGGCAGGTTTAAGTGTTACGCTAGTAGGGCATACATAGAAATATATGCATACAGGCTCTTGATTATTCAGTCTACATTTCGATTTTTTCCTCCCAAACGCCAAGTTTGGGAAAAGTGCCAACCTTGGGAGTCTCCTGCATTAACGCTGCAACAAGGACGGTTAGAATAACAATGTGTTTGGTTTATGTTTCAATGCAGATGGGACACACACACACACACACACACACACACAATGCATGCTTTCCAGAAGGGTACCGCAAAGGAATATACAACTGTTGTACCGTCATTTGCATTTTCCGGGAAGGCATTTCCACGTGCTCAAGACTTTTAACATTTATTCATTTAATTCTTTCTTTGTTTAGGACTGTGGCTTGGATGCCATTTTAATCTGGCTACCTCTTAAGCTGTGTCAGGGTTCCAAGTAACACCGCCAAGCTGCTTACAAAAGTCAAAATGCAAACAACCACAAGGAAATCTAGTGTTGTGACCCACCAGTGGCCAGTGGAACTGCTGGCAGCCTCAGACAGTGAGGAGGTCGGGGAGGAAATATGGGCCAGTCCTGGAGTCTGGGGAAGGCTCTGATGAGGGCTCTGTGTCGGAGGCAGAGAGAGGGGCCGGGGCCGTACGACAGTTATCAGCTGCCTTTGGAGGTGGGCAGTAGAACAACTGGAGACTGTTCCTGATGTGCGGTTGCGCAGAGCTGCCAGGAGAAGGGAACAGCTAAGGAACAAGGGCCGACTCGGGATTAAAGGCACAGGTGAATGGTGAATGGCCCCTCCCATAGGGAATAAAGAGGAGACAAAGAGGAGGGGAGTTTGCAGGCAGTGGTGAAATTCATTTTTTTTTTGCTACCAATTCTGGGGGTGTGGTTTGGTGGGCGTGGCAGGGGAAGGATACTGCAAAATCCCCATTCCCTCCCCACTCTGGGGCCAGCCAGAGATGAGATTTACCGGTTCTCTGAACTACTCAAAATTTCCGCTACCTGTTCTCCAGAACCTGTCCCTTGAATACCATCGGCATTGACAACTTCATTCCCAGTCAATTGCAAAAGGCAGCTTTCCTCAGAATGGCTTACATCCTGTAACCATCTTTTGCCTCTTTCACAAACTTTGCCAGCTTGAAGGCCGTAGCTCTCTTCTCTTTGGTGTGTGTCTGTGCAGTCAGACAATTCAACTTAGTGTGCGCCACTCCATGATCAAAACCCTCCTGAAGTTTTAAGTCACCACAAGTTTGGGGGTACACTCTTCACTGCCTTCTTCTGGATGAACATCTGGAAGGCATCCAACACAGAGAAACATCTCTCTCTGGAGCAGGTCTCTAAGTTGCCAACAAAAGTCTTTATTCAATCAAGGAACCACCATGAAGAACCCTTCCACCAACACTGACAGGGCTAGCCACTTGTGTATAAAGAATCAGCAAAACACACTCCTTTCTAGAACTGATGATGTTGTTTAGTTGGGTAATGAAATGTCTGCAAGAAAACCATCATGTTCAGGGAGCACCAAAAACCTCAGAACTTGAGCTGCACTACCAAGGTTTACCATCCTATTTAAGCATATCTTGCAGGCAGAGAGCATCAAGGACCCCACAATCCTTCTCTTCCTCTCCACAAACCCCACTCCTTTCTAACACTGATGATGTTACCTAGTTGGGTAATGAAACATCTGCAAGAAAACCACCAAACTAGAGAACGCTGAGAAATCTACAGTCGTGTTCCTCCTCCAGTGAAACGAGCCCCCTTTTCTCTGACAGAGGGTTGCAGGAAGCCGTCAAAGCTGAAAATAGAGCTTGCGAGGGCCACGTGACCCCCGACCTCCATTTTCACTGGCAGAGGGCTGCAGGAGGTTGACGCAGCTGAAAAAGGAAGCTGGGGAGCCCTTTTTCACTGGCAGATTATTGAAGCCACCACAGGTGCCCCTCCCCAACACAAGTGATGTTGTGCGGCCATGCCCATTCTCATCACCCCCCTTGAGGTCAAACACAAACCTGGTGCGGCCCTCCACGAAATCGAGTTTGATCCCCCATGGCTCTATGGTGGGGCTCAACACTTTTCGGCAGCCGCTCCCTCTGACCTTCCAGCCGGCTGAAATTTTTGCCCCCCAAAATAACCGCAGACGATTCCCAGCTGCAGACGAGGGAGAGGCCAGGATGGCAAAGCGGTGCCCTATGAATGATTTCGTCCTTGATGCTCTGTCTGCCTGGAAAGGTGCCAGAGGCCCTGCAATGCGTTTTAAGGTGCGGGGAAATAGCTTTGCTTGCCTGCAGGTAAGTCGGAGGGAATTTTCATGATCCGGCCAGGTCTGGATGGTGCCCCACCCAGGAGACGGCGCTTCAAAAAGGAAAAAAGGGACTCCCCCACTGTCTTTTGTGGGGTGAGGAGATCAAACCCTTCCTCATTTGCAAAGCTCATTTTTGCAAAAAAATAAAAAAAATTAAAACCTGAAAGCACGGCCTGAATTTTTTTTTTTAAATGCAACTGTGCGAGAGGCCAGCTGAAGTTTTATTAATGCAGAGGAATGGAAGGAAACCTCAGGGATCTGTTTTCAACACAAGAGGACCATGATCAACTTCGAATCACAGAATCGTAGGGCCCGAAGGAGGTAAAACAAGAGACCTTATACCAGGGGACCGATTCAGGGGCGTGGCCAGCCTGCAGGTACTACCATTCGGAGAGCCAACCCTGATTTTTACTACTGGTTCTACCCAACCAGTCCGAACTGGTAGGAACCCACCTCTGCCTTATACCTTCCTGGCCAAATGGTTGTCCGATTTATTTATGAAAAGTTCCAGTGATGTGGCACCCACAGCTGAGGGGTCCTTGATGCCCTCTGAGCTTGGTTGTTTTCTTGCAGATATTTCATGACCCAACTAGGTAACGTCATCAATGCTAGAAGGGAGTGGGCTGTGCTCTCTGTATATGTACAATAACAGGCTACTGTGTATATACAGGGAGCAAATCCCCCTTCCTCCTAGCACTGATGATGTTACCTAGTTGGGTCATAAGATGTCTGCAAGAAAACAACCAAGCTCAGAGAGCATCAAGGACCCCATAGTTCTCCTCCCCCCTTCTCCTTCTTCTCCACTCCACAAACTTCACTCCAGGGGCTGGATCCGGCCTACGAGCCTTGAGTTTGACACCCCTGGTCTAGACATACCTAGTTCCCTTAATCATTCATCGTATGATTTAGCTTCCAGACCCACTCCCATCCTTCCTTCCTTCCTTCCTTCCTTCCTTCCTTCCTTCCTTCCTTCCTTCCTTCCTTCCTTCCTTCCTTCCTTCCTTTCTGTTTCTCTTTCTTTCTTTCTTTTTTCCTTCCTTCCTTCCTTTTCCTTCCTTCCTCTTTTTCTTTCTTTCTTTCTTTCTCTTTTCTTTCTTCTTTCCTTACTCACTTGCCTGCTTGCTTCTTTTCTTTTTCTCTTTCTTTCCGTTCTTCTTTCTTTCATTCTTTCTTTTTTCCTTCCTTCCTTCTTTGCCTTCCTTCCTTTCTTTCTTTCACTTTCCTCTTCTTTCCTTCCTTACTTCCCTCCTGTCTTTTTATGTACACTGAGAGCAGATGCACCAAAGACAAATTCCTTGTGTGTCCAATCACACTTGGCCAATAAAGAATTCTATTCTGTTCTGCTCTGTTCTGCTCTATTCTTTCTTTTTTCCCCTTCCTTCATTTCCTCTCTCTTTCTCTCTCTCTCTCTCTCTCTCTTTCTTTCTTTCTTTCTTTCTTTCTTTCTTTCTTTTCTTTTCTTTTCTTTTCTTTCTTCTATTCCCTTCCCCTTTCCTTCCCCTTCAGGCTTAAATATTTATGTGCAATTTATGCACATTTTTCTCTCAGTCAGCTTATGAAATAAGTTCCATTTATGATTTTTACCAACCCATACCTTTTCTGAGCACCTATTTTTATTAATAAATAGACCTCTGTGAGCCTTTTTTCCTTCCTCAAACTGTTTCACCCACCTAAAGCTATGCAGAGTGGGTCATTTGTGAAAAATGGAAACCTATTACATTCATGTGAGATTCAGCTGAATTTCTCACACTTTCATGATATCCACTCCCTCCCCACACACATGTTACGCAACACACTGCTTAGCAGACACACACAGCTGCAGGTGTCCCATGTGGTGTGTTTGTTGGATTTTCTGATTGCTATTATTCTGAAAATAACTCTCTCTCTCTTTTTTAAAGAACATAAAATAAGGGTCCCAGATAATCATTCCTGTATCCTATCAAAAGACATTGGGCTCAAAACACACACACACACACACACACAGAGAGAGAGAGAGAGAGAGAGAGAGAGAGAGAGAGAGAGAGAGAGAAAGAGAAAGAGAACCCAGCTTGGCTTAGCTGGGGAAATGTTTAGGGAGAAACAAAACAAAACGAACAAAAGAGAATTTCCACACCACTGAAAAAGCCACAAGATGGCATCCCAGAGTAATTTAAAAAAGAAAAGAAAAAAAAGAAAGAAATCTCTTTTAACTCTTGCCACAAAGGATGCCCGTAAAAACAATAGGTGTTCCTGGTTACTAAGTTTGGGAGGTGTGAGCTGTCTCCCATCAGCTGACGGTTGCACTTGGATAAGTGTTAGGTTGTCAGGACCTCAGATGGCTTCTCGCTCTGTGTGTGTCCGATCTCTCCGCTGCTTTGGTGCCACTGGATGCTTGGAGTGTGTTGCGTGTCTTCTCACCAAAGCCTGATGCTATTGTGAGGGACACTCTTTTAAAATAACCTGGTTTTCCTTCCTTCCTTCCTTCCTTCCTTCCTTCCTTCCTTCCTTCCTTCCTTCCTTCCTTCCTTCTTTCATCTATCTATCTATCTATCTATCTATCTATCTATCTATCTATCTATCTATCTATACCCTTTATCTACCTAACCTACCGTACTGATGCAGTGATTAGAATGCAGTACTGCAGGCTAACTCACTGCTCACTCCGGGGTTTCAATTCTCACCAGCTAAAGGTTGACTCAGCCTTCCCGTCCTTCCCAGGTGGGTGAAAGGAGGACCCAGATTGTTGGGGGCAAGAGACTGACTCTGTAAACTTAGAGAGGGCTATAAAGCACTGTGAAGCGGTATATAAGTCTAAGGGCTATTGCCTTCCTTCCTTCCTTCCTTCCTTCCTTCCTTCCTTCCTTCCTTCCTTCCTTCCTTCCTTCCTTCCGCTGTTATGGCACAGTGGTTAGAATGCAGTATTGCAGGCTATTTCTGCCAATTGCCAGCAGTTCAATTCTCATCGGCCCAAGATTGACTCAGCCTTCCATCCTTCTGAGGGGGGTAAAATGAGGACCCAGATTGTTGGAAGTAACATGCTGACTCTGTTTACCAGTTGTAAAGCACTATCAAGCAGTACATAAGTCTAAGGGCTTTAGCTATGGTCTTATCTCCCTATATCTCCATCTCTCCATCCATCCATCCATCCATCCATCCATCCATCCATACATACATACATCCATACATACATCCTTCCTCTATATCTATTAATCATAGGTCTGTCTGTCTGACTTTCTCTGCCTGCCTGCCTGCCTGCCTGCCTGCCTGCCTGCCTGCCTATCATCTATCTATCTATCTATCTATCTATCTATCTATCTATCTATCTATCTATCTATCTATCTATCATCTATCTATCTATCTATCTATCTATCTATCTATCTATCTATCTATCATCTATCTATCTATCTATCTATCTACCTATCTATCCTACTTCTATTGTATATTATTAAATCAGCTGTGGACTCATAATAAAACGAAGTGTGGAACAGAATCATTCCAAAGAGGGAACAGTAAAGTCTAAGGTAAAAGTACTGATCAAATCCTCAAATCGCAAAGCACTCATAGGATCATTACAGCATTTCTCCCGATAAGAGTAACGAAGCAAATTAAATAGAACGGATTCAAGTAAAATAAAAACAAGGATGGTGACAACCAAAATATCAACCCAAAAGTTCCATCTTAAGTCACCTTGATGTTGTAAGTTGTAAGGCCACCCAAAGCCTCCATTTGTGAGTCCGGGGAGCGGGGCATATAGATTTGCCTAATAAAAACATGAAGTTATATTAATGGAGGAAAGTGTTCCACGACACCACAATTGCAACGAAAAACCCACCCTTCCTTTCCTGCTTTGAGCCACAGGCAACGGGACTAGGGGTGGTTCTTGCATTTAAGGCGGGAGGTCTTCTTCCCTTCTTTTAACCCAAGGCACACTCAAGATCCCGGCATTGTTTCAACATTAATTTTTGTGCTGGCAGAGAAGGTGAACCTGGGGGCAACAGCTCAGTTCTGTTTACAGCTTGGCCACCGTCCTTAACATCACATTTATCATGATGTGAGCTCAAGGGAGGGCAATGGAGGTCGGGGAAGACATGCCGGATGGGTCAGAGATCTCCTGCAAACGCTCTGGAAGGATGGGAGGTTGAAGAGGCCAGCGTGGTTGCCAACAACAGCTTCGAAACAATGGAAAGGGAGAACTTCCCTCTGCTACAAATCACAACGTTAAGGCGATGGTCTTGGAGGGAGACTGGTTGAGCCAAGGCGGAGGAGTCAAGCAGGGAGTTAGTCTGCAATCCTAACCCTGTGCGGCAGCTGCCAAAAAAGCCAATGAAACCCAATGTCAGGGTTCCAAGTAACACCCCCAATGAAAGAAGACTCTGAGGTTGGAGTTTCTTCAAAGTCCAACCCCCTGCTCAAGCAGGAGACCCTGTACCAAGTGGCTGCCCAAGCTCTTCGTAAGGACCTCCAACTTCTGGAGGGAAGTAGTTCCACTAGTTGATTGTTCTAACTATCAGGAAGCTTCTCCTTAATTCCAGGTTGCTTCTCTCCTTGATTCCTTTCCATCCATTGCTTCTTCTCCTGCCTTCAGGTGCTTTGGAAAATATGTTGACCCCCCTCTTCTTTGTGGCAGCATGTCAAATACTGGAATTCTGCTATTATGCACCCCTAGTGTTGCTACTTTCTCATGCAATTGCTTGTAGTCAGCCTGTGTTGTTATTAACCAGAATAGAGTTGGAAGGGAGCTTGGAGGTCTTCTAGTCCAACCCCCTGCTCAAGCAGGAGACCCTATACCAAGTGGCTGCCCAATCTCTTCTTAAAGACCTCCAACTTCTAGAAGGAAGTAGTTCCACTAGTTGATTGTACTAACTATCAAGAAGCTTCTCCTTAATTCCAGGTTGCTTCTCTCCTTGATTCCTTTCCATCCATTGCTTCTTCTCCTGCCTTCAGGTGCTTTGGAGAATATTATGCCTTTATTTTGAAAAAAACCATGCAGAGTAAAAGAAAGTCAAACCAGCATAGCAATGTGGTTGAAAAAAAGGAGTGAAATCCAGTTGAAACCATGAATTGTTAGCAATATTTATATTTGCAGATGTGTGTGTGTGTGTACCATGTGTGCATTCTTTATGTGTAAGAGTAGATGTGTACTTTCTTTTGAGAGCAGGCAACAGAATTTCATTTTTAATATGGGCCAGTGTGATCAGAGTAAAAATAAAAGGCAATAAAGGTTATCTTATCTATTATCTAATCTTAATTATTAGCAATTGTGGTTAGTTATTCATTAAGTCCCAGCTCGTAAAAGACAATTGTCAGCATTCCAAGTAACACCCCCCTTAAACCTTAAACCTTAAACCCCCCAACAAAAGAAGACTCCGGGAGATGTCATATTGGCACAACTGGGAAACCCCAAATTTGAGAGCTTCCAGCTTTTCCCCACCCAAAAGAAAGTCCAAGTCCCTGCCCAGAATCCACATGTCCATCACATGGCCCAATCAGGCCCCGTCCCAACTGGAGATGCCTCCCAGTCACACCACCGCAGGTGCAGGGCAAGACGGCCTTAACTCTCTGAGAAAGGAATGTTATTATGACTAGATATCTCCCATACTCCGTATAATCTCCCCTCCCAGTTTCCCACAGCAATAAATGTGGCAGGCCTGAAGGCCCAATGCGAAAGATGGCTTCCAGGTCTGACATCCTGGGCCAGTGATGGCTAATGTTTTTGTCGTCGTGTGCTGAAAGTGTGTGCCCACACCCATTATGCAATGTGTGCATGACACCCCCCCTTGTGCCCTGTCCCCTGCGCATGTGCATACAATCTCCCTGTGATCCCCCATTGCATATGCAAGTGATCCCCCCTTCCGTGCCCCGTTTTGGGCCGAGCAGGTCTCCCTGCAGCCTGATGGGATCAAACATGGGACACATGTGTGTGTGTGCCGCTGTGAATACAAACTCCCCGCCTCCCTGCTTATGCACGGCAGATGTCCAAAAATCAGCTGGCTGGTGGGAGGCACATATGCATGTGCGGTGGAGCTGAGCTGGGGTGACGGCTTGCATGCCCGCAGAGAGGGCTCCGCATGCCACCTGGGGCACCCGTGCCATAGGTTCCTCATCACCGCTCTTGGCTCCATTAACAGAGGGATACAATCAAGATCATGTGAAGTGTTATTACCGCTTTATAAAGCTACGCTTGGAATATGGCATTTAGTTTCGGTTGCCAAAACATGAAAAAAAAGATGTGGAGACTCTGGAAAGAGTGCAGAGAAGAGCAACAAAGAGGATGAGGGGACTGGAGGCTAAAACATGTGAAGAATGGTTGCAGGAACTGGGTAGGTCTAGTTTAATAGAAAGAAGGACAAGGAAGGGCATGATGGCAGCATTCCAATATTGGAGGGGCCGCCAGAAAGAAGAGGGAGAGTTAACCTATTGTCCAAAGCTTCAGAAGGAAAGACAAGGAGCAATGGAGGGCAGCTAATCAAGGAGAGAATCAACTTAGGACTAAGGAGAAATTTCCTGATGGTGAGAACAATCAACCATGGGAAGACTTGCCTTCAGAAGTTGTAGGTGCTTCATTATTGGAGGTTTTTAAGAAGAGGTTAGACAACCATTTATGTGTCTTCGTGGGAAGAGTCTGCTCAAGCCTTTGGTAGGGTTGGAACTAAGGACACTAGTGAGGTTAGACCGAGCTCCAGTAGTGGTGGAGGGGGAAACCCACTACAAAGTCAAGAGGGCCCTGGATTCCAGGCTACATAAAGGCAGACTCCAGTAGAAAGAGTAACTGCCAGCAGAGGCTAGACAGGTTAAAGTATGGGATATGAAAGCGGACAGCCTAATACAAACGTTTCACGAGAAGTACCCTCCAAAACCGAGAGGTCAAGTCAGGGGGGACCCAGCCACCGCTAATGGAGGTGCATTGGATGTCCTCCAGGTTTTTCCTTCCTCTTTAGGGGGAGCCAACTGTCAACTCTGAAAGGGATCCAACCAACGGCAGCGTGGCGGTGGAAAAAAAGAGCCAGGGAAAAGCCCAGGACTATTGCAGCAGGTAGCTGACCTAACGCAGGCACAGGAAGAGTCTGCTCAAAACGTTGGTAGGGTCAGAACTAAGGCCGTTAGTAGGTTAGCCCCAGCTCTGATACTGGTGGAGGGGGAAACCCACTACAAACTCAAGAGGGCCCTGAATTCCAGTCTACATAGAGGCAGACTTCAATACCTGGTCCAATGGAAAGGGTAACCATTAGGTTCACGGTGATGGTGAACCTCTGTCACGCATTGCACAAGTGGCCCACAGAGCCCTCTCTGCAGGCACGCGAGCCATCGCCTCAGCTCAGCTCCATTGCACATTCACACACACACATACTCCGCTAGCCCGTTTTTGCTCCCAGGAGGCTGCAGGGAGGCCTACTAGGCCCAAAACAAGGTGTGGGAGGATCATGCACAGGGTGGGTGGGTGTTGGGGGAGCATTGGGGAGAGGTTGTGCATGCATGTGCAGGGTGGGTGGGGAGGGTGTCACATGCACATTGCATTATGGGCGTGGGCACATGTGTGCGCTGGCTTTTGGCACGTGACGACAAAAAGGTTAGCCATCACTGCACTAGGAGATGTTTTCTAGGTGTCCCTTTCTTTCTGAGGGGAGCCGACTGTCAACTCTGAAAAAGGTCCAGCCCAAAGCAACGTGGCAATGAAAAAAAGGGCCAGGGAAAAGCCCAGGACTATTGCAGCAGGTAGCTGACCCGCCTCAGATGTGGGAAGAGGTAGTGATGGATTTTATTACTGGAACCTTATCAGTGGTGGGATCCTGCCAGTTTAACAACTGGTTCGAGGATTGCATGCTTCACCCAAAGCGGCTGAATCCCAACCCTGAACCTTATGCTCATCTTCCTCTCTTCTTTCTGCTGCCGTATGGTCAGGTCCCCTTTTTCTAGCCAGGTTTTTTTTTTTTTTTTTTTTGCCTTTTAGGGAAGCTCACACCAAGGAAGTTGGAGGAATCTTTGGCACTTGCTTTTCTACAATTAACTTTTTATTTTTACTTTTTTCCCCCTCCTTCCTTCCCAGGGAGGAAAATGTAGAATGCTGGGACAGCTGGAATGAAACACACACACACACATACATACATACATACACACATTCTGTTGATGTTGTCATGGCAACTAATGGGTTTAAGTGTTTGTAAGGAAGAGGCAGGGGGGGAAAAAGAGAGGAAAAGATCACACATCCCCTCCATGCGCGCAGACAGACACAAGTGGGGTGTCCCTTGAGAAAAACCGAGAAAACAGTCACGAATTGTGAAGAGCTGTGCAGAAGTTTGAAAGCAAAACAGTAGGCCAGGGAGTGCAAGAATGCTCAACTAACATTTGTTTGCAACTGCTTAAAGTAACTGCCTCTTCATCCACGATTTGAAGTAGCTAAGGAGTTAAAGGACAGGTGCCACAGGACTGAGTTGATTTAAAATAGAATAGAATAACAGAATTGGAAGGGACCTTGGAGGTCTTCTAGTCCAGCCCCGTCTTTAGGCAGGAAACCCTACACCACTTCAGACAAAAGGTTATCCAACATCTTCTTAAAAACTTCCAGTGTTGGAGCATTCACAACTTCTGGAGGCAAGTTGTTCCACTGGTTAATTGTTCTCCCTGTCAATAAATTTCTCCTTAGTTTTAGGTTGCTTCTCTCCTTGATTAGTTTCCACCCATTGCTTCTTGTTGTCAACTCTGCGTGTTGACATTCCATGCATACCGTCGCCGGAGCCGGATCTCACATTACAGTAGCTGGTTTGAGATGGGTGTATTTATTGGGTAACGTGATTTATGACACAGACTGAGGGGAGGAAAGGAACAGGGGCAAAGTTCAGAAGCAGATAAAGAGAGCAAAGAAATGGCTGTGAATAGATCTTGCCTAATGAAAAATGCCTAATGAAGCTCTTAATAAATTACTGGTTTTTGGATTAAAACATTGGGTCAATTATTGTGAATCAGTTACGGCATCGTTAGGAAACTTTATAATTGTCCTGCTTTCATGTGCTTTGGAGAATAGCTTGACCCCCTTTTCTTTGTGGCAGCCCCTGAGATATTGGAAGACTGCTATCATGTCTCCCCTGGTCCTTCTTTTCTCTTCCAACCCTGTTATTCTCTGTTGCTCTGTTACATTGTAATAGTTGGAATCTAGTTATATGAAATGCTCTCTGCACTTACCGTTAAAGCTACATATCCTATTTATTATTATGAAAAATAAACCGAGGAGCAAAAAAATGGTTGGGTGGGAGACGATGGACATCCCATTTCAATAGCTGGAACAGTCCCAGAGTTTTATCACTTCTCTCGAATAGCGTATTTGTCTTTCTCAGATTGAAATGAATTCATACAGATTCAAGAAAGTCATTCTGTGCTAACAAGGTTAACCTGGGAGTGATTTAAACCGAGACCAAATAAATTGGGTATATAAGGATTCCTGGATCATTTAAGAATAAGTCCGTGTTATCGGTAAACGTTAGATCAAAAATCCAGTTCAAATCTCACAGGTTTGTCCTTCTACGCAGATAGAAACCACTAGGCAAATAGTAAACTCGCAATTTTTTTTTGCAGCCGATTTTCTGAAAGTCAGTACCTTGGCCTGATTCATCCTCACCCCACCAATATTTTTTAACATTGAAACAGAATTATTATTCCGGTCCTGCCTCGCTCTCAATTTTAGAAGGAGGTTGCGAGCTCAGAAACGTAAACGTACCCCAAACGCATCTCCAAATGCTGAGAAATAATAACGAAAGAGTCATTTCCACCACCCAATTTTAAGTGGCAAATTTTAAGGGTGAGATTTATGAATGCGCACATCTCGAAAGACAAACCTAGCAGGATTAAGCCACCCAAGCGATTCCTGGGGGAAAATGAAGATGAAGAATAGCTCTCTTTCTCTCTCCATCTCCAGATCAAGAGCAGAAGTGACAAAAGAGAATTACGGTAAAAAGCTCTTGTAGTGGGCAGGCTCAATGGAGAAAGCAATTATGCTTGGACGGAAGGAAACCAGGCCATCAATGAACAAGTGGATGGACACCATCAAAGCTGACAACAGCCAGAGAAGAGGAACAACTCAAAAGAAGCGGTGCAAGATCAGGAGATGTGGAGAGATGGAGAGACACCTGGCACAGACAATTGCCACCAGTCGGACTTGAGTCGCCAGGAGTTGGACATGTGATCAATGGGTAACACCATCAGCAGGAAGACAGGGGGCATATGACTCTGCTCTGATTTCTCAATGGGAAAAGCATGAAGGGAAACAGAGTGGTATCCCATCTACACCTTAGTCTGTGTTTAGTTAGTGCGCTAAACGTCAGGAAAAGGTAAAAGATGGTGTAGGGTTTCCTGCCTAAGCAGGGGGTTGGACTAGAAGACCTCCAAGGTCCCTTCCAACTCTGCTATTCTATTCTATTCTATTCTATTCTATTCTATTCTATTCCACTCCATTAGAAGACTTACGAAGCAAATCTCTTCAAATTGTGCAATTTTAAAGAAGAAAGGAATGCAGAGGGAGGGAGGGAGGGAAGGAAGATGGAAAGAAGGAAGGAAGGAAGGAAGGAAGGATGGATGGATGGATGGATGGATAAGGAAGGGAGGGAGGGAGGGAAGATGGAAAGAAGGATGGATGGATGGATGGATAAGGAAGGGAGGGAGGGAAGGAGGAAATGGAAACATGGATGGATGGATGGATGGATAGATAGATTGATGAATGAGGAAGGAAGAAAAATGGAAAGATAGATGGATGGATGGATAAGGAAGGGAGGGAGGGAAGATGGAAAGAAGGATGGATGGATAGATAAGGAAGGGAGGGAGGAAATGGAAAGATGGATGGATGGATGGACGAGGAAGGAAAGAAGGAGGGAAGGAAGGAGCACCTGAAGAACAAGAAGCAGAACAAGAAGCAATGGATGGAAACCAACCAAGGAGAGAAGCAAACTAGAACCAAGGAGAAATTTCCTGACAGTGGGAACAATCAACCAGTAGATTAATTGAACTACTTGCCACCAGAGGTTGTGAATGTTCCATCATTGGAAGCTTCTAAGAAGAGATTGGAGAGACATTTGTCTGAAGTGTTGCAGGGTTTCCTGCCTAAACGGGTGGTTAGACTAGAAGACCTCCAAGGTCCCTCCCATCTCTGCTATTCTGTTACCCAGCTGTTCTACAAAGGCATCCCTCCTCCTGGCACAGCAATCTAGGCAGATGCTCCTCAGAGGGGGAAAGACTTCAAGCTTGCTCAGATGCCACTGCTGCTTTCCTCCGAGTCCCGCCTGCCCGCCGATACCAATATGGAGCGATGCTTAATCCAAAAAGCAAATGTTTGCTCGGATGAAGCCACCCCAAAGGTTGCTACTCTGTAAAAATGTATTAATCTGGGTAAATATTGCATCGGAAAGACTAACTGCTTTGTTTGGGCTGAATTCCCACGCTTCCTCAGCCCTGTCAGGTCTGGGTTAACGTGTGCTAACAATCCATCAACCAGGTGGAAAAAAGGAAAATGGCAGCCAGGAAAAAGAAAAAGAAAGGTCAGGATGGAATAATTTATATGGCATTAGAACCGCGGAGGATAAGCACGGAGAGAAATGAGGGGCTAATGCGGAAAAGCGGTGTGAAGGAGCTGCTGCTCTCACTATTCGCTTACTACAGGTAATTAAGTTACTGTTTTAAAGAAGGAATAAAGGAAGGAAAAGGAAGGGAGGGAGGAATGAAGGAAGGAAGGAAGGGAAGGGGGGAAGGAAAAGAAAGGAAAAGGAAGGAAGGAGAAAAGGAAGGAAGGAAAAGGAAGGAGGAGAGGAAGAGAGGAAGGAAAGAAAAGGATGGAAGGAAGGAAAAGGAAAGGAAGGAGGGAAGGAAGGAAGGAAAAGGAAGAGAGGAAGGAAGGAAAGAAGGAAAAGGATGGAAGGAGGGAAGGAAGGGAAGGGGAGGAAAAGGAAGAAAGGAAGGAAAAGGAAGGAGGGAAGGAAGAAAGGAAAAGGAAAGAGGGAAGGAAGAGAGGAAGGAAGGAAAGAAGGAAAAGAATGGAATGAAGGAAAGAAAAAGAAGTAAGGAAGGAGGAAAGGAAGAGAAGAAGAAAAAGGAAGGAACGGAAGAAAAGGAAGACAGGAAAAGGGAAGAAGAAGGAAGGAAAAGAAGGAAAGGAAAGAAGGAAAAGAAAAGAGGGAAGGAAGAGAAGAAGAAAAAGGAAGGAAGGAAGGAAAAAGGAAGGAAATGATGGAGTAGCCACAACTTCTGAAGGGAAGCCATTCCACTGATTAACTGAATAACAGATTTGGAAGGGACCTTTGGAGATCTTCTAGTCCAAGCCTTACTTCTGCAGGAGATCCTATACCAGTGATGCCTAGCCTTTTTCCCATCGTGTGCCAAAAGCAGGGGGAGTGCAGGGGGGGTCATGCAGGGTCATGCCCACACCCATAATACTATGCATGCGAACACCCCACGCGCATGCATGCCCTCCCCTTCCCCGCTTTTGGCATGCGATGGGCTCGTTTTTCGCCCTCCCAAGGCTCCACAGGCTTTCTAGCAGCCTGGGGAGGGCAAAAACAGCCCCCCCCCCCCGCCGAGGCCCTCCAGAAGCTTCCCTGAAGGCTCCGGAGGGCGAAAAATGGCCTTGTGGCAAACTGGAAGTCCATTCCTGAACTTCCGGTTTGCCTGTAGGGCTGGTTTTAGGCGCTCCGGAGGGCCTTGGGGGTGGGGGGCTGTTTTTGCCCTCCCCAGGCTCCTAGAAAGCCTCTGGCCTCATGTGCCCTAACAAATGGCTCCGCGTGCCACCCATGGCATGTGTGCCATAGGTTCTCCATCACAATCCTATACCATTTTGGACAAAGGGTTTCATTTTGAAAGGATCCCGTGATGGAGAACCCAGAACGTCTGGTGGCAAGCTGTTCCACTGGTTAATAGTCCTCCCTGTTAGGAAGTTTCTCCTTAATTCCAGGTTGCTTCTCTCCTTGATGAGTTTCCATCCATGGTTTCTAGTCCTGCCTTCAAGGACTTTGGAAAATAAGTTGATCCCCCCTTCTTTGGGGCAGCCCCTCAAACTTTGGAAGACTGCCATCCTGTCACCCCTGATCCTTCTTTTCATTGAACTAGACATGAACTAGTTTAACATTGAACTAGTCCAGGAGAACTGCTAGATGACACACCAGATCTGACCCCATCCAAGATCAAATATGGTCTTTCTTCCTGGACAAAGAACTCAAAATTCTGTCTGATCTGGGGGATGTCCTATGATAAAACAGGACGGACTGTGCAGAGGTCACAATTCATGAAACCTGCAACGGGATTATTAGCCTCTGGATGTTTCAGACGGCAATTGCCATTGGCCTTGCTGTGTGAAACTGTTGGGTATTGTAGTCCAACACGCCCAAGAAGCACCGGTTTGGAGAAGCTTCTGTAGAGCCCAGGGTCCAACATTTAGGCAAGAAAAACAAAATGCACAGGTACAGTGTATGTGGTTCCTGCCTCAACAGTAGTAACTGTGAAAGGGATCTTGGAGTCCTAGTGGACAACCATTTAAACAGGAGCCAGCCGTGTGCAGCAGCTGCCCAAAAAGCCAACACAGTTCTAGGCTGCATCAAGAGAGGGATAGAATCAAGATCACGTGAAGGGTTAATACCATTTTATAAGGCCTTGGTAAGGCCACACTTGGAATACGGCATTCAGTTTTGGTCACCACGATGTAGAAAAGATGTGGAGACTCTAGAAAGAGTGCAGAGAAGAGCAACAAAGAGGATTAGGGGACTGGAGGCTAAAACGTATGAAGAACGGTTGCAGGAACTGGGTATGTTTAGCTTAAGAGAAAGAAGGACTAGGGGAGACATGATAGCAGTGTTCCAATATCTCAGGGGTTGCCACAAAGAAGAGGGGGTCAAACTATTCTCCAAAGCAGCTGAAAGCAGGACAAGAAGCAATGGGTGGAAACTAATCAAGGAGAGAAGCAATTTAGAACTGAGGAGAAATTTCCTGAGAGTTGGAACAATTAATCAATGGAACAGAAGTTGCCTCCAGAAGTTGTGAATTCTCCAACACTGGAAGTTTTAAAAAGAGATTGGATAACCATTTGTCTGAATTGGTGTAGGGTTTCCTGTCTAGGCAGGGGGTTGGACTAGAAGACCTCCAATGTCCCTTCCAACTCTGTTATTCTATTCTATTTCTTTTTATTTTAGATCCTTTTGTT
Source organism: Natrix helvetica (assembly GCF_964273705.1). Lineage (NCBI taxonomy): Eukaryota > Metazoa > Chordata > Lepidosauria > Squamata > Natricidae > Natrix > Natrix helvetica. Next base: position 3,631,063 of record NC_138552.1, read on the forward strand.
TAACCCAGGGGCTGGAGAAAATAAGGTAGGAGACCCATTAAAAAACAAAACGTGATTATAAATGGCAAAAAAAAAAACACATTTTGCATTGCAAGGGGTGTGGAAATCATCCCCATAAATGCTTACTCACATGTCAATTCTTGGAAGCTGGCTTGGCCTGCACTAACTGGAGACGGGAAGGAAGGAAGATGTAGAAATGATGTCTGCTTGGATGGGCCTCATTTTTGTTGATGCTCTGTTTGTAATTCTACACAATCCCATGTCTAATTTGATATGTAGAACACCTGATGAAATGCTGCTGATGTAAGAAGGCATATTTAAGGCTGCAGGGTTACTATTACACTTCCTTTTGCCCATGAGCTTCACTGAATACAGCAACACTTACTTAAGCGTAAAAATGTTCCCGATTTTGCCCATAATGTGTGAGAAGGAGAAAGAGGTGGGGGGGGGGGGAAGGAAGGAAGGTGAGAGAAGAAAGGAAGGAAGGAAGATGGGAGGGAGGGAGGGAGGGAGGAAGGAAGGAAGGAAAGAAGAAAAGAAGGAAAGAAGATAAGAAAGGAAGGGAGGAAGATGAGAGGAATGATATAAGGAAGAAAGAAGGAAGGAAGGAAAGAAGATAAGAAAGGAGGGAGGGACAGAGGAAGGAAGATTAGAGGAAGGCTAGACAGATGGATGGATGGAAGGAAGGAAAGAAGAAAGGAAGGAAGGAGTGGTGGAAGAAAGGAGAGAGGGAAGTGAGGGAAGATGAAATGAGAGCAAGAAAGGATGGAAGGAATAGAGGGAGGAAGATGGAAGGAAGGAAAGAAAGAAGGAAGGGAGGGAGGAAGATGAGAGGAAAGATAGAAGGAAGGGTGGGTGGTAGGAAGAAAGAAGGAAGGAAAGAAAGGTAAGAAGGGAGGGAGAGACGCAGGAAGGATGGAAGGATGGATGGATAGAAGGAAATAAGGAAGAAGTGGAGGTGGAAGAAAGGAGACGGGGAAGGGAGGGAAGGTGAGAGCAAGAATAGATGTAAGGATGAAAGGGAGGGAGGGAGGAAGAAAGGAAGGAAGAAGGGAAGAAAAGAAGGGAGGAAGATGAGAAGTCAGACAATTTCCAGAATATTTCTGTTCTCCTTCTCTGCCTGCACAAAATCAGCAACCTTCCCTGAACCAGAGACCCAAAGCAGAGCCAAACTTGGAGGAGGAGGAGGAGGAGGAGGAGGAGGAGGAGGAGGAGGAGGAGGAGGAAGAGGAGGAGGAGGAGGAGAAGGAGGCCTGTACTTGCACACCAATTTAATTCTCTAATCCCCCTATAACTCTTCTTGCTGTTTATGTATTTGTATATGGTTTTAATAATGACTGTACACCGCCCCGAGTCCTGCTTAGGAAAGGGTGCGGTCTAGAAATAAAAGATGATTATTATTATTATTATTATTATTATTATTATTATTATTATTATTATTATTATTATTATTATTATTATTATTATTATTATTACCCACCGATAAAGGGTGCCAGATGGACACATCTGTGCAACCTGACCGCCCATCTTCAAGGCTATTTACTGAAAGCAGATGAGTATGAAAATGGGGAGGAGGGGGGTGCAGAGAGACGGTCTTGAAGGAATAGATTAGTGGGGCTGGGGACTCTAGTCTTGCACGCTCCCCCTCCCCAATTCCTTCTCCCTGCTGTGTTTGTGCAAACACTTCCGAGGGGGATTGCTCTCTTGCTCTCGAGAGATTGAGAGAAGGTGTGGGAGAAGCTTCAACCCCCCCCTCCCCATTTGTTCCTTCTGTCCCAGGAGCCCCCGATCGGCATAAGTTATGCAAATGAAGTGTTTGCATCTCCAGAGCTCCATCTTCCCATGTATCAAATGGACGGAGAATAAATCCCTCGCCTTCCAGGTGGAATTCATGGCTTGCTGTAAGGGAGACCAGCGTTTCTCAACCACAAAAAGTTGTGTGGACTCACTTCCGGTTCCGGCGGCTACGGCGACAGGCAAGTCTTTGCCTGCTCCCGCTCTCCCGGTGGGCTTCCCCCGCTTCTGGGGGGGCACAGGACGCCCCGGAGAGGTGTCCTGCCGAGGGAACGGCTCGCGGAGGGTCCTGGCGTCGGCGGCGGCTGGCGGGGGCTCCTCCGCTTCGTTCTAGGCACCGGGGAGCAGTATCGGAGGGCGCCCGTGTGCGCGCGCCTCGCCCCATGCCGATCGGAGAACGCGCTATTGAACGAAGCAGCGGCAATGTGGTGAGAGGCTGCCCTTCTCCATTCCCTCTATCTTAAATTTATGGACCCTTCAGCATCTTTTTAAGAAAAAAAAGTTAAACTTTCGGACTTTTGCCAGAGGTGCGGCTAGAGGGAGGGGGATTTCCCCCCCTCCCTTGGACAAGTGGCTTGAGAAGATTTTGCTTTCGCCCTCAGGGGAAGGAGGAGGGGGGAGAGCCAACTAATGATGCCTCACCCTCATAAAAGTGACTTTCATTGGACTTAGCTCCAGAATCTATGGGTGAACTGAGAACTTTTTGAATTTTTAAAACTTTATTATGCCTCTGAGCCCAAAGCTGGCAGGGCAAGATGGCACACTTCCGTTGTCTTCATGAACTGTGAAACCTGACTCCACCTCTAAAATTCAGGCTTCCGGTTTTTGTCTCCGAGCCACCCAGAGGAATCTTTTGTGGATTGTTCTTCTTTGAACTCTTTGGGGAAAAAATTTTCATCTACTGCTAGACTGACTAAAGAAATCCCCATCTGTTTGGATCCTCTGCCTTCTGGATTCGCCTGCCTGCTCTACTTCTCCAGCTGCCCAGTCTCTATTCTGACAGACTTCCTTGCTTTAAAAACCATGCCTCCAAAAAGACCACCTCCTGGAAAGCCTGGATTTGCTACTTCTGCCCCAACGTCTGCAACGTCTAGCCCAGCTACACAGTCAAAGATAACAGAACTGATGCAACCCAAGACTACAGAGATAGACTTTCAACAAATGCTTCAACAAATTCTACAGGGCCAGGAGGAAATTAAGAAACAGTTAAGGGAAATGAAAGATGAAATTAAACAGAACCAAGCCCAAATCTTTAAGAACTCACAGAGACTGGACCTTGTGGAGGGTGGGGTGGCGGAGGCGAGGGGGGGGGGTAGAGGCTTTACAGAAGGGGAACAAAGAACTTGACATCCAACAAATGAAAATAGAGTTTGAGAGAATGTCCTTTTATCTTAGATTTCAAAATGTAATAGAAGCAGATGGGGAAAACATAAGGGACATTATGACTAATATTTTAGCTGAATACATACACAAAGATAAACAGCAGATGGATTGGGAGATAGACCTAGCTTATAGAGTGAATTCAGCATATGCCAGAACACATAATGTACCCAGGGAGGTTCACATTAAATTTCTTAGGAAAACCACAAGAGATGAAATTCTGGGTGTGCAAAGGGGGCAAACATTAACATACTGTGACAGGGAGATAACCATTCTAAAGCAGATTCCCAAAAAAATTAGGGAAAAAAGGAAAAATTATTCGCAATTGGCGAATAAATTATACCAGAAGGGGGTGTGGTTTAGATGGTTGATGCCTGAAGGTATGCTAATATTCTGGGAGGAGACAAGAATCAGAATTAATACACCCATAGAGGCACAGGCCTTTATGGAAAAAAACAAAGCCAACCTAGAAAAAACAGAAGATACTACAACGGTCATACAGGACACGGGAGGGGCCGGAGCTCTGCCAGCGGGGGGTGAAGGGGCAACACCAAGAAAACTCAGATCACAAAAATAAATAAGGAAATCACAATGTTATAAACAGACCGAAAGTAAATATGAATTTATAACTAGACTATATATTATAATTATATAAATTGATTGAAAATTATTTTTTCTAGAATTAAGATGCTGACTTTTTATGATTATGTATTAAGATTTGATATTTTGATGTAATCTAGGAGTTTGGAGGGAGGGGGCGTCTGCCACATTTGCAACTGCCAAAATTTGTAATTCCACCTACCCCTTTTCCACATAAATGTTTTTAAAAAAAACCAATAAAACTTTTTGAAAAAAAAAAAAAAGTTGTGTGGACTAAAACAGGAGTCCCTGACCGTCACCCACGGCCCACGGCTGAATGGGAACTGGGCCGCAGAAGTGGCAAAAAAGCACGGGAGCACATGCGAAGCTCCACTTAGAATGGAATTGAATGGCATAGCATAAAATAGAATAGAACAGAATAGGAAAGAATAGGAAAAAATAGAATAGAATAGAATAGAATAGAATAGAATAGAATAGAATAGAATAGAATAGAATGAAGAATTAGAGTGGAATAGAATAGAATACAGAATAGAACAGAATAGAACGGAATAGAATAGAATATGGAATGGAAGAATAGAATAGAATAGAATAGAATTACGGAATAGAATAGAATTACGGAATAGAATAGAAAATAATTACATAATAGAATAGAATAGAATGGAATGGAATGGAATGGAATGGAATAGAATTACAGAATACAATACAATAAGATAGGATAGGATAGAATTTCGGAATAAAATAGAATAGAATAGAGTAGAGTAGAGTAGAATAGAGTAAATAGAATAGAATAGAATAGAATAGAATAGAATAGAATAGAATAGGCAGGGGAGTTTTAGTCCTACCTTAGGCATGAAGGAGTAAAGTATAAAGAATAAAATATGGATTAAAATATAAGAATGAAGACGTGGCATAAAAGGGACAGTTAGAAGCTTGCTTAAAGGGACAGGGAAATGTCATCAGCCTCTAACCACAAGATGTTCTAGCCAACGTCCCTATGTCAAAAGTCCAAACCACAAGGATTCTTAGGTGCAGCAGGATATTGCAGAATTTGGATTCCAAATTTCGCTCTTTTGGCCAAACCTTTGTATATCTCCACGAAGGGGGGAGAAAAGGAACCTTTCAATTGGGGGCTGGAACAAAAACGGGCATTTGAAACCCTAAAAACAGAATTATCTCAAGCTCCGGTAATGGGGCTCCCCAATTGAGAAAAACCTTTTAACCTCTTTGTGGATTCAAAAGGCAACACTGCTCTGGGAGTCCTGACGCAGGAAAAGGGAAGTTGGCAGCAACCTGTGGCTTATCTATCTAAACAATTGGATTGTGTTGCAAAAGGTTGGCCACATTGCCTAAGAATTCTAGCCGCCATGGCTCTCCTAATGGAAGAAGCTAATAAATTAACTTTCGGATAGCCTACCACTTTCTACACCACACACGCAGTTCAAGGAATTTTAGAAACCAAGGGACACTTATGGTTAACAATCCCTAGAATTTACAAATATCAGCCACTCCTGATTCAAAATCCACAAGTGACCTTGAAGCAAACAAATGCCCTAAACCCTGCCACCCTTTTGCCAATACCAGGACCCGAAATTGAGCATAATTGTATGAGAATCATTGAGAGTCAGTTTTCATGAAGACCAGACTTAACTGACCTGCCGTTGAAATATGCAGACTATAACTTGTTCACTGATGGATCAAGCTTCATTACTATGGGAGAACATTATGCAGGCTATGCAGTAGTCTCTCTTGCCCAAGTCTTTGAGAGTGGACCTCTCCCAAAAGGCACTAGTGCCCAAGGAGCAGAATTATGGGCTTTAATCCGTGCATTAGAGAGGACAAAGGATGAAAGAGTAAATATATGGACTGACTCTAAATACGCCTTTCTCACTTTTTGAATGTTCATGGCTGTCTACAGAGAAAGAGCTCTTTTAACGGCCCCAGGGAAGGAAATCAAACACCCCTTCCTAATTGAAAGGCTAATAGCTGCAGTGAAAATGCCAAAGAAAGTCTCTGTTATGCATTGTAAAGGCCATCAGAAGGAACAAGATGAAATAGCCAGAGGGAATAGGGCGGCTGACAAAGAAGCGAGACTAGCAGCAACCAGGGACGATCAGGCCTACCCTGACATATCTGTTTATGTAGCGCTAGAAATGCCAAAAAAACTTAGCCCTAGATATTCCAGGGCAGAGAAACTTCAAGCGACTGTAGACTTGAACGGACTAAAGAAGGGAGAATGGTATGTACTTCCAGATGGAAGAATCTTTGTACCCGCTAATATTCCCTGGCAAGTGGTGAAGGAGTCCCATTCAACAACGCACCTGGGGAAAACTGCATTAGCCGAGGCACTTCAACTATAGCGTACATCGATCGCCTTCACTCTCTATGTGCTCATGCCAGCGAAAGATGTAACATGTGTGCCCAAGTTAATCCAACGCAAGGGATTAACTAGACCAAGACTAGACTTCCCCCTGGGAGCCAGCCTAAAGGGTATTACCCCATGGATTCGTTAGTTGTTGACTTCACAGATATGCCCAAGTGTGGACTTTATAAAGCTATGTTGGTCATAGTGTGCAATTACACTGGGTGGCCTGAGTGCTTCCCCACAAAGATGAAGCAAGCCCGTGAAGTAGCTAGAATCCTACTCAAAGACATCGTGCCCTGACATGGAATTCCCTCATTCATATCATCAGATAACGGGCCAGAGTTTGTGCGTCAAGTAACCCAAAAGCTAGCAAAATCTTTAGGGACCCCAATGGAGGCTCCACTGTTCTCTGCACCCCCAGAGTGGAGGCTGCACAGAACGCTTGAACCGCACTATTAAGGAAAAGATAACCAAGGTGTGTCTCGAAACCCACCTTAAATGTGTAGACGCCTTACCCTTAGCCCTTTGGTCTGTAAGATGTACTCCACGTAAAGGACTCAAACTGTCCCCTTTTGAAATGATGTTTGGATGGCCGTCAGTAATAAGTTCTAATTTGAAAAATCACGTAGGGGACCTGGGACAGCTGGGGGCCTCATGGGTGAATCAAATGGTGGGAGAATTAAATAAGAACAAGAAATCCAACAATATTGTGTCTCCCTCACCCCACCATTTTTAACAAATTCCAGTCATAATATTCAGGTGAGGGACAGAGTGTGGGTAAAACACTGGAAAGGGGAGAACTTGAAACCTAGATGGAAGGGCCCGTATACTGTAGTTATGTGTTCTCCACTTGCAGCAAAAGTTTTAGAATCCAAGTCTTGGATTCATTGGACCCGCATTAAACCAGCTGCTGAAGAATACTGGGAGGCTGACTCAGACGAAGCCCGTCCCTTAGTAGTACGCTTAAAGAAATGCCTCCTATAAGCTTCCCTACCGGCAACGGGTAGCTCTTACGGGACAGAAGAAGCCCTACTGAAACCACAACCGGAAGCTGGTTTCTCGACATACGGCTGAAGAATTGAAGGAATGAAAACAACGTTCTGACTTATCAGCTGCAAGATGAATTAGAGAATTTGAGCACCTGTCAGGATATGGCAGTGCAAGCTTTTATATCTGTAGCCACTATATCCTTTACTTTTGTAAGTTTGATTATCCTTATTATAATTTGTTGTGTGTTTCTAGCAAATAAGATTTGGTCTTGTGGAGAGCCAGAAGCTGATGCTGTAACCCTCCAAACCATATATAATACTTACCCTCTCCCTGATGTGGTGAGTCTATAGGCAAAAGGGAACTGTGTAAAAGGAAATCTTGTGTAAGGGGTAATTATGAGTTGTTTGTGGCTTTGGCTGTTGTTGGCAAAAGGCATGCTAAGTGATAACTTCCTGACTATTAACTCCCCATGTTGCGAAAATACCCAAGAAACGCCCATAGCTCTAGAAGAAGGATCCGAGGATGTCAAAAATCCCAGAGAACAAGATAAAAAACCCGTTACAGGGTGGGGAACAGGTCCGCTCCCATCAGCGGCGCATTATTTATGCTTGAGGATGAAACCACAAGCCGATTCCAACACTTCCAGCCAACTATTTGACAAACCCTGTAAGACAAAGGGCAAAGCCTAGGGAAAACAGACCCCTGCAACAGTTAAGACAAGGGGACTATATGTTAAGAGTGTTGGAATTAGGACAAAGCTTAATCAATCAGTTTGACCCTGCCCTGGGTCAGAAATGCTGGTTGTGTTTGTCTGCCGGACCGTGATCTTATCATGTGATGCCAGTTGAGTCAGATCTTTGGGAAAAGACCAGAGCTATGATAGTCTTTGACAAGGGAGGTAGATGGGGAACCAAAACGGCAGAAGCCCAGCTACATGGCGATCTGTATGACGCGCTTAAAAGACTGGGGATAAGCCGTCTCCCCATCGTTGGGCCCATAGCAGTTGGTGTAGAAATTATAGGGTCACCCTCCTTGTGCATCAAACGATATCAGGAACCTGGCATTCCTGTGGGGTCACTATCAGAGGAACAATGCCCATCTGAAACGTACCTTGCCCCCAGGAAAACCCTTGTAGACATAAAGTTGACTCACAGCATTTCTCCCTCTGCTCACAAGCTCTTCCAACAGAAAGTCACTTTCTCGCTCCCACCTCCACTTGTTTTTAACCAATGGGAGGGGAATCTGACCACTGGAAGCTGCCCAAGGCCATTCCAACCACCCCGACTTCCCGTTTGGCTTTCAATACAATCCACTACGGGAGTTCGTGTTTACTTTCCCCCTGGAAACGCCAGTTCTCAATATCTCTTTGAAGGACCAGTCCTCAGGAATAAGCTAATGGACCCTAATCAAGAAGTTCCATTACAGCCTCTGACTGGTATGTTCCTAGCAGGAACTTTACAAGTCTGGACTAATGAAAGGAACCTCCAAGCCCATGCCTTCTCCATGAACATCAGCGTATGTGTAGGAGAAAATGGAGTTTTCTTTCTATGTGGGAGAAATGCACCAAAATGGGGGTGGTAAGTGAGGAACAGGTTAGGGTTAGGGAACAGGGAACGTGTGTAGGTGGAATGACCCATTCCATTACACAGTTCAGGCAACTGTCGGAAGAATTCCAAGAAAGTCTGAATCAAATTGCTGGCATCTTGGTTGAAGTCCAGGACCAGATAGATTCCTTGGCAGCCATGGTGTTACAGAATCGGCATGCCATAGATCTTTTAACTGCTGAAAAGGATGGGCTATGTGTATTCCTGGGAGAAGATTGTTGTTTCTATATGACTAGATCAGGAACAGTTCGGAGGGTGGTTAAAGAACTATGAGACCGAGCTTCTTCAATTGGTCAAATAATGCAAGGGACAGATGAATGGTTCTCTTGGCTACCAGGATCAGGTTGGATTAGACAAATGCTGTTTCTTCTGCTGTGTAGGATCACAAGTTTAGCCTTCCTTCCTTGCATTATACCCTTGCTTAAACAACTCGTTATGAGGTCTGTAAAAGAAACACAGGCTGAAAAGGAGTTAATGTTAATGGAGAGCCTAATCCCACATACCCTCAAGGAAGATGAAGATTCAGATACTAGCTGGTATATTCAAATTGCACTCTTACAATACAATACAATAGTAGAGTTGGAAGGGACCTTGGAGGTCTTCTAGTCCAACCCCCTGCCTAGGCAGGAAACCCTATACCGTTTCAGACAGATGGCTATCCAACATCTTCTTAAAGACTTCCAGTGTTGGGACATTCACAACTTCTGGAGGCAACTTCTGTTCCACTGATTAATTATTAACTTAGAAGTGGAGAAAGTGATTCCGGAAGATAAGCCCTCAGATGTGTATTGCTTGTATCCTTCCTTTTTTGCTATTCTGTATCCTGCATGCTTATATTGTTAATCTAACAGGCTAGATTCAATTGTGGGTATTAATAGAGTCTAGGGGGGGGGGGTACAATAAAATATGGATTAAAATATAAGAATGAAGACGTGGCATAAAAGGGACAGTTGGAAGCTTGCTTAAAGGGACAGGGAATTGTCATCAGCCTTCAACCACAACATGTTCCAGCAAACGTCCCTATGTCAAAAGTCCAAACCACAAGGTTCAAATAAAGTTCGTTAATGACACGTAGTAGATATCTGTAACAAAAGGAGAAGTAAGACCCCCATCTACTTATAAGGCTTTCTCCCCAAAATAACCAATAAGAAATGAGTTAAGTATTTCCATGTTGCGCTGCTTTCGAGAATGTATAAGAACGTGTGCTTCGATTTTGAAGTTTGTTCATTATTTGCAATGTTAGCTAAGTGCTGGATTTCTGAACCTGGCAGCCAAATAAACTTTTCCTGTATCCTGAGAAGTCTAAAGCCTGTCATTTTCTGCAACAGGAGGGCTGGGTGTATTTGGGCCTATCACCAGCAGACAGCAAGTTCAAATCCTGACTTAGGCATGAAAGCCAGATGGATGATTTGGGGCCTCTCTCAGAACAGCAGCAGGAGCAAGGTATGCAGATATGTACGCCTACTCGAGCTATTTATAAAACAAAACAAATAAAGGCGGGATAAAAGTAAATAAATAAAATTGCCTCTGTAAGCGAAGAGACACCAAACAGGGGGGGGGAAACAACAACAAAAAATGCACTTTCCAACATGGCCAAAAATAGCCTCTTCATGATTTTCCTGCCATGTATAATCCCCGTTTGAGCTTTCAAAAGTCAGTGACCTGATTTCTCGTTTTCAGCCAGGAAATTCCCCCGTTGGCTGCTATGTGCCACATTACCTGTGGCTAAACAGAGTTGCAAAGAAGAGAGAATACACACACACACACACGTACACACACACACACACACACACACACACACACGTTGCATTTTTGCTGATAAATAAATGAAGGGAGGCTAGTATAGGTCTATTTCAAGCTATTTAGCTCTCATCACCTAGCCAAACCCTTACTGGGATTTGAACTTGGGCTGTTTTTTCATATTAGCCTCTCAAATGCTGGAGTATAGCTATCATGTCGCCCCTAGTCCTTCTTTTCTCTAAACTACCAAACCTGCCTTCTCCACTTCTCTGTCTCTCTCTCTGTTTCTCTCTGCATTTCTATCTTTATCTCAGAAATATCTGTATCTATCAATATCCATCCATCCATCCATCTCATCTTTTTGTCTTCTTCACTGCCTGCCTGCCTGCCTGCCTGCCTGCCTGCCTAACTGCCTAACTGCCTGCCTGCCTGCCTGCCTGCCTGCCTGCCTGCCTACCTACCCACCTACCTACCTACCTACCTACCTACCTACCTACCTACCTACCTACCTATCTATCTATCTATCTATCTATCTATCTATCTATCTATCTATCTATCTATCTATCATCACTGTCTCTGTCTGTCTATCTTCTTCATCATTATCTGCCTTCCATCTATTCATCCATCCATCCATCCATCTCATCTGCCTGTCTTCTTCATTATCTGTCTGTCTCTGTCTATATCTGTCTCCCTATATCTATATCTATATCTATATCTATATCTATCTATATCTATATCTATGTCTGTCTGTCTGTCTGTCTGTCTATCTATCTATCTATCTATCTATCTATCTATCTATCTATCTATCTATCTATAATCTGTCTCTATCTTCTTCTTCATCCATCCGTCCGTCCATCCATCCATCCATCCATCCATCCATCCATCCATCCATCCATCCATCCATCCATTGCTATCTCTAGGGTGTCCAAAATAGTCTTCATGTGCTGTGATCAAAACACCTCTAGGAAAAAAAAGGAGAAAGAACCGTTCCTAAGCCGCTTACTCAGCCGACATCAGAATAGCGTTTGAGCACAATGCTCGCACAAACTCCAAAGTGTGCTTCCTTCCCCCCCCCCCAAATAAAATAAAATAAAATACACCCATGGTCTGTGGATCAAAAGGCTTTCAGCTCCTTTTCCATAGTTATAATTGGCTTATCACCCTTGCCTTTATTATGTACTTTCAGCTTTCATGAGGCTAAAAATACTTGGAGTTAATCACTGGTGATATAGACTATTAAGCCTTCCTGTAAACCAGCGAGAAAATGGAAAGATATTTCTTCTGCCAAGGTTTTACAGTTGGGGGAGCAGGTGGGAGAGGAGAGAGGACCACGGCACCCCCAATTGAGATTAAAAGAGAAAAAAACTCTCACCAAATACTCCTGGTAGGCTGAATTTACTATCTCATTACTGGCAGGCTTTAATTATATCTGGAGCTTCCATAATAACAGACTGTGTGTGACGAGGTCATAAACAGAAATTTCAATGTATCAGATTTCTATATGTTACAGAGATTACGGCTCAGCTGTTTCTATTTTTTATTTCTCCTATCCATGAAAATAGCCAAAAGGAACCCTTGGGAAAGACGCACGAGGAATAGGTCAACATCTTTGGGCTGGAAAGAGACAGCGTCCATCTGAGGGATCCTTGGTCATCTCTGAGCTTGGTGGTTTCCTTGCAAATGTTTGTAACGTCATCAGGGCTAGTAAGGAATGGATTATATTCTAGTGGCTGAGAACACCTGAGAGTAAACAGGGAGCAAATCCCACTTCCTTCTAGCATTGATGATGTTACCTAGTTGGGTCATGAAACATCTGCAAGAAGACAACCAAGCTCAAGGAGCACCAAGAACCCCACAGTCATCCTCTTCATCCTCCTCCTCCTCCTCCCCCCTCCTCCTCTTCACAAATCCCATCCTCTTCTACCACTGATGATGTTACCTAGTTGGGTCATGAAACATCTGCAAGAGAGCACCAAGGACCTCACAGTCCTCCTCCTCCTCCTCCTCCTCCTCCTCCTCCTCCTGTTCTCCACAAATCCCATCCCCATCTAGCACTGATGATATTACCTAGTTTGGGTCATGAAATATCTGCAAGAAAACAACCCAACTCAAAGAACACCAAGAACCATTCATTTCAACCCCGAGCCCCAAATATCATCCTTCATAGGCAATATTCATCTTTTAATCAGCCTAGGACAGACAAGGGAGGGGAATTAACAAGGGGAGACATGAGAAACAGCAACTGGGGGGTGGGGATACCAATGTTACATGATTTGAAGTCCTCAAACTCCCTCACCTCAATTCCTCGGTCTGGACAGCCATTTTTCTGAAAAGGTATAGACTCCCCCACTCAAGCAAGAGGTTGGACTAGATGACCCCCCAAGGTCCCTTCCAACTCTGTTCTGCGAAAGGGCTCACATCATCTGGACAAGAAGGACTGACTGTGAAACGTTGAAGAATCTACAATGGGCTCAATGTGTATGGAGATTCTCAGCCATCCAGGCTCAAAGGTTGACTCAGCCTTCCGTCCTTCCGAGGTGGGTAAAATGAGGACCCAGATTGTTGGGGGCAAGAGGCTGACTCTGTAAATTGATTAGTGTTGTGGCCCACCAGCGGCCAGCAGACTGGGGCAGTGAAGAGGTTGGGGAGGAACCTGGGCCAGTCCTGGAGTCTGGGGAAGGCTCGGATGAGGGCTCTGTATGGGAGGCAGAGATGGGGCCAAGGCCCTCTGACAGTTATCAGCTGCCTTCAGAGTCAGACATCGGTGAGGCAGAAGAACAGCTGGAGTCTCTTCCCAGTGTGCGCATGCGCAGAGTTGCCAGATGAAGAGAACAACTAAAGAACAAGGGCCGACTTGGGATGAATGGCCCCTCCCAGAGGAAATAAAAGAGGAGCAAAAAGGGAGTGGAGTTTGCAGGAGACAATTAGTTTGCTTCATTGGTTCGGGACTCTCGCCTCTCACCAAGTGTTGCAGATATCGGCCTGGCAGCTCTCCAAGCCAGATAAGGTCTGCGACTGTCAATCCTCCCTTGAAAGACTTTGATGGATGTGAAGGAGCAGAATTCACAGTCAATTAATAAAAGGTTTTTTTTTGTTGGGACAAGGAGTTTGCTTTATGCTCTTGGGAAGCCTCGGTCAGAACACTTAGAGAGGGCTGTAAAAACACAGTGTTATATAAATCGAAGTTCTATTGCTATCCATATCACATTTTTTCCCCTAAGGTGCTTTTTCCAAAAGGCGACTGTCAGAACTCAGAGAGAGCACCAATGACCAGAGGGATTGCAAGGAATATAAATCCTTCCATTCGCCACCATTCGCTCAGAACTGATGAAGCTTCTTGGATGAGAAGCGAAACCTCTTCAAGGAAAAAAAAAAACCAAAGCAAGTCCAGTTGCTTTTTGAAAAAGCACCTTTGGGACAATTTGCTAAACGCCTGTGGTTTGAGAAAATTTTTGGCTGTTCTGCTCTTCTAGCAAAAAAAAAAAAAAAAAAAAGAAAAAAGAAAAAAACCCCAGCAAGGAGCAAATGCACACAAATATTTTGTTTTTCTCAGTGGTAATTAATAGATGATTAATAAAAGGAACCCTTGGGACGAAGTAAGAAGAAGCATTTCCAACGATGGTGATGGGATGAGATGACAGGAGGCACCTGATGGTTGAGAGCCAATCTTTAAGTGGTTCTGAAATTGCAATACATAACAATATTTATCTGTGTCTCCTCTGGTACATGCCACAACAAGGAGTGGAGCAACTTATCAGCTAAAAAAAAGCAATTTTCATTAATCACTCGTTAATTATTAGTTAAGTGTCACCTTAATTTAAAGTGTGCTTTTGAGGCACCAAACGCGGCTGGATACAGCTAGTCCTCAACGTACGACCGCAATGGAGACCAACATTTCAGTTGCTAAGTGAGACACCTGTCGAGCGAGATTTGCCCCATTTTTACAATCTTCCCTGCCATAGTTGTTAAGTGGATCACTGCAGCTGTTCAATTAGTAACATGGTGTCAGGGTTCCAAATAGCATCCAAAAGTAAATCAGAGCCCAAGGCACAAAATTCCTCAAAAGTTCCAATTTATTAAGAGAGCCTTGTTGGCACATCTGGGAAAACCCGAATCTGAAAGCTTCCCGGTTTTCCCCACCCCGTTGAAAGCTCAAGATCTTGCCCCCACACCCACAAGTCCACCCCATGGTCCAATCTCCCACTACCATGCTGGCGGCTTCCACCCATCCAGTTCTGGCCAGGTGCAGAGACAAAGGATGACCTTGGCTTTCTAGAAAGAATGTTGTTATGGCTACATCACATCTAACTGTACAATCCCCCATCCCATTTTCCCACCATAGAAAATGCATAGCAGAATAATAGAAAGTGTGGCAGGCCTGAAGTCCAAAAAGAAAAGATGGCTTGCAGGCCTGACACGCGGTTGCTGAGTGAATCCGCTGGTTGGCTTTGGTTGCAAAAGGGAAATCACGTGACATTGCAACCTTCTGAATCAGCAGCTCAATGTTGATCACATGACTGCGAGGATGAGGCAATAGTGGTGGACAAGGGTCAAAGGTTACTTTCCTCAGTGCCATTTTAACTTTGAACTGTCACTAAGTGAACAATTGTAAGTTGAGAACATGCTCCATTTGATCCCAGAAGAAAAAAGTAAAATCAAACAGACTCCACCTCGCCTTTCCTTGACCTTAGTCTCCTTCTTCTTGCTGTAGTCAAGCCGCCTTTGGTGGCTCCTCATGGATTTGACAACCATCTTTGGAAAACCCTGGAAGACTGCATCCTGTTTTGACCCCCACATTACAAAAAAAGACATTGAGATTTTGGAAAAAAAGTTCAGAGAAGAGCAACTCAGATGATTAAAGGCCTGGAGACTAAGCCATATGAAGAACGGTCGCAGGATTTGGGTTTGGTTAGTCTAGAGCAGTGTTTTTCAACCTTGGCAACTTGAAGATGTCTGGACTTCAACTCCCAGAATTCCCCAGCCAGCGAATGCTGGCTGGGGAATTCTGGGAGTTGAAGTCCAGACATCTTCAAGTTGCCAAGGTTGAAAAACACTGGTCTAGAGAAAAGAAGGACTAAGGGGGACAGGATGGCAGTCTTCCAGTCTTTGAGGGGCTGCCACAAAAGAAGAGGGAAAGTCAACTTATTTTCCAAAGCACCAGAAGGCAGGACAAGAAACAATAGATGGAAACTAATCGAGGAGAGAAGCAAACCTGGAACATAAGAAGAAACTTCATAACAATGGGAATGAATTGTATTCAGAAATTTTGGGTGCTCCATCACTGGAGGCTTTTAAGAAGAGACTGGACAGCCACTTGTCTCAAATTGTATAGGAGGTTGGACTAGAAGACCTCCAAGGTCCCTTCAAGCTCTATTCTGATTGATTGATTGACTGATTTTGATCACAATGTGAGCATTTGGGATGCTGAAACACAAACAGTAAAACACGCAAAGAAGAGCAACTAAGACAATTAAAGGCCTGGAGACTAAAATCATATGAAGAACGGTTGGAGGAATTGGTTATATCCAGTCTAAAAAAAAGAAGAATTTGGGGGGGGGGGCACACATACACATGATAACAGTATTCCAATACCTAGCTATTTGCGGGATCGCATTCTGCCCCATACATCCCTGCAACCAATTCGCTCTCACAGAGAGGGACTCCTCCGGGTGCCGTCCACCAGGCAGTGTTCAGAGGGCGGCGCCCAGGAGTAGGGCCTTCTCTGTGATGGGCCCAGCCCTCTGGAATGACCTCCCCCCAGATATCAGGATAACGACCGATCTCCGCTCCTTCCGCACGAAACTCAAGACCCACCTGTTCCAACTAGCCGGCCTGGCTTAACTAGAACCTTCTAACCTCCCTGGCAATTTTAATTATCGTAAATGTAAATTTTGGGGTTTTTAAATTGTTTTAACTGTCTTAATTTATCGCTATTTATTTTAACCTAGTGGCTTTTCATTTGAATCTGATTTGTTAAACATTGATGTTACCTCCTCCATGCCACATCTGTATATTTGTTTTGATTGTACATCGCCCCGAGTCCCTTTGCGGAGAGGGGGCGACTGATAAATCAAATAAATAAATAAATAAATAAAACTTGAGGGGCTGCCACAAAGAAGAGGGGGGTCAAATTATTCTCCAAAGCACCAGAAGGCATGAGAAGAAACAATGGATGGAAACTAATCAAGGAGAGAAGCAACTTAGAACTGAGGAGAAACTTCCTGACAGTTAGAACAATTAATCAGTGTGACAAAATTTGCCTCCAGAAGTTGTGAATGCCCCAACACTGGAAGTCTTTAAGAAGATGCTGGATAGCCATTTGTCTGAAATGATATGGAGTCTCCTGATTGAGCAGGGGTCTGGACTAGAAGACCTCCAAGGTCCCTTCCAGGTAAATTCTGATTCTGTACCGGAAGGAAGACCTCATCTTACAATTCGCAAATCCCACGGCTAGAACTTGGGCCCAGAGAAACTCAAAATGTCCCCATTCTTCACCAAGGCCAAACCCTAAAGAGCTCACATCTGTTGGAACCTCATCTTGGACGTCGTGCCAACTCATAAGGAACGTTCCTTGCTCAATATCTTCCTTCTGAAGCAAGGGAGCAATTACAGGCTTTTATTTACCTACCATAAAATGAATTGTTAGCCAGTGGGAGAACTCATTGCAGGGCGAGAGCAAAGAGAAATGATTCCGTGACCTCTATTGCACAGAGTGTGGACTATTTAAAGCAACTGGAAGAGGAGAAAGACGAAGCATTAAAAAACCCGACCACCTGTCTTCTTCTGAAGGCGTGCTTTTGTTGATTTTTATGGCCATTGCTTTGCTCCTATTATGGTTTTGGAGGACATCTACTGCTTTTCCAAGCTTTGATTTGGCCAGGGGTAGAACAGAAGAAAGAGGGGAAGGGAGATGCGGCCACTCCAATTTTTGATAGACTACAAGAACCTCACCCCCAGAGTGTGGGCATTTGCTCAGAGAACTAAGTGACTAACTTTTGGTGAGGAACAGCTGGATTTCACTATTGGAACCATAGTCAAATAGAAGAGAGTATGAGTTGAACAGCGGGGTCCTTGGTGCTCTCTGAGCTTGCTTGTTTTCTTGCACATGTTTCACTACCCAACTAGGTAACTTTATCAATGCTACAAGGGAGTGTGGTTTGTCAGCAGGAGGAGGAAGAGGAGGAGGAGCAGGAGGAAGAGGAAGAGGAAGAAGAAGAAGAAGAAGAAGAAGAAGAAGAAGAAGAAGAAGAAGAAGAAGAAGAAGAAGAAGAAGAAGAAAAAGAAAAAGAAGAGGAGGAGGAGGAGGAGCAGGAGGAAGAGGAAGAGGAAGAAGAAGAAGAAGAAGAAGAAGAAGAAGAAGAAGAAGAAGAAGAAGAAGAAGAAGAAGAAGAAGAAGAAGAAAAAGAAAAAGAAGAGGAGGAGGAGGAGGAGCAGGAGGAAGAGGAAGAGGAAGAAGAAGAAGAAGAAGAAGAAGAAGAAGAAGAAGAAGAAGAAGAAGAAGAAGAAGAAGAAGAAGAAGAAGAAAAAGAAAAAGAAGAGGAGGAGGAGGAGGAGGAGGAGGAGGAGGAGGAGGAGGAGGAGGAGGAGGAGGAGGAGGAGGAGGAGGAGGAGGAGGAGAACTATGGAGTTCTTGGTGCTCTCTGAACTTGGTTATTTGCTTACAGACATTTCATGACCCAACTAGCTAACATCCTCAGTAGTAGAAGAGAGTGAGATGTTTGGAGTGAAGGACAAGGAGAAGAGCAGGAGGAGGAGGAGGAGGAGAACGGTGGGGATGCTCTCTGAGCTTGATTGTCTTTTTGTAGGTGTTTCATGATCCAACTAGGCAACATCATCAGTGCTAGAAGGGAGTGGGCTTTGTTGTTATTTTTGTGTACTATTGGCTTGCCGTGTCAGTGTGGGTGAAAGTGTTCTTGATGGCTCCTTGATTGGGCTGTGTACTGAGTCAATCGTTCCTTAACTGGGGTAAACAGAGAGCAAAGTCTACTCCCTCCAAGCATTGACAGTTTTACCTAGCTGGGTCATGAAAGGTCTGCAAAAAAGCCACCAAGCTCAGAGAGTGCCAAGATCTCACAGTCTTCTTCTTCTTCTTCTTCTTCTTCTTCTTCTTCTTCTTCTTCTTCTTCTTCTTCTTCTTCTTCTTCTTCTTCTTCTTCTTCTTCTTCTTCTTCTTCTTCTTCCTCCTCCTCCTCCTCCTCCTCCTCCTCCTCCTCCTCCTCCTCCTCCTCCTCCTCCTCCTCCTCCTCCTCCTCCTCCTCCTCCTCCTCCTCCTCCTCCTCCTCCTCTCCACAAAACCCACTCCCTTTACCACTGATGAAGTTCCCTAGTTGGGTCATGAAACTTCTGCAAGAAAACCACCAAGCCACAGTCTATCCTTTACTGCAGGCAGAACACACGTTCTGAAGTGAAGCCTCCTATTTTGTAGTCACAGTGTTGACTCTGAGCAAGAGGTGACCCTCTACTTACTCAATGCCTTTCCTAACACGTCCAGCAAAGTGTTTGATGGAACGGCCCTTCCGTCTTTATAGACTTGAGCTGCCATCACGGGCTCTTCTCAATGAGATTCTTAACGTTTCTCGACTCGGCTTTTTCCTCCTCAACCCAAAACCTGAAGGTTGATCCCGGAGCCAACCCTGGGAAATGTCAACCTGGAAAATGTTTACCCAGAGAGTGATTTGCATGCATTACCAAGTGACAAATGACATAAGTGAGCAGCTTCACCTAATGGATGATTAATGGGTTGGATGTTGACCGTTAGCGCTGACTTGTTCCCCATATCTTTGGGGAACTTCAAAGACAGCTGGCATTTGCTTCCACCAGGGCAGCGAGTGGAATGGTTTAATGAATGCATGCCTGGCATAACACTCACACACACACTCACTCTCTCTCTCTCTCTCTCTCTCTCTCTCCCTCCCTCCCTCCCTCCCTCCCTCCCTCCCTCCCTCCCTCCCTCCCTCTCTACATACATACATACATACATACATACATACATACATACATACATACATACATACATACATACATACATATATATATATATATATATATATATATATATATATACACTGGTTTTGTTGTATTCGGGTCTTTTCCCGTGTAAGGTGGGCTCACGCTTGAAGATGGCAGGTGAGATCCTGCCGAAATGTTGCAAAGACAATCTTAACCTTACATGGGAAAAGACCCGAATACAACAAAACCAGCATACCTACACCCGTGAAAATCTACAAAAACAAATTTATATATATATATATATATATATATATATATATATATATATATATATATATATATATATATATATATATATATATATATATATATACATACGTGTGTGTGTGTGTGTGTGTGTGTGTGTGTGTGTGTATAGTCTGTCTGTCTGTCTGTCTCTATCTCTGTCTGTCTCTTTCTGTCTCTATCTATCTATCTATCTATCTATCTATCTATCTATCCATCCATCCATCCATCCATCCATCCATCCATCCATCCATCTATATCTATATCTATATCTATATCTATATCTATATCTATCTATGTCTGTCTATCTATCTATCTATCTATCATCTATCTATCTATCTATCTATCTATCTATCTATCTATCATCTATCTATCTATCTATCTATCTATCTATCTATCTATCTATCTATCATCTATCTATCTATCTATCTACACACACACACACACACCAGACACACCAAGATTTTGAAGAGGCAGATCTCCTAAAAACGGCCCGTTTTTCATGAAAATGGGCCCATTTTCTGTCAAAAAAAGAGAGACATGCATAGCCTTTAGGAGGCTTATAGAGTGTTCCTGGGGGGTTGGGGGGGGGGGAAACAAGCAAAAAAAGGCCCATTTTTCGCTCATTTATACTCTCCCCAGTCCCCAGGAGCACTCTGAAAGCCTCCATAAGGCTGTGCAAGGCCATTTTGGTGAAGGGGGCGGGGCTTCGGGAATCAGTATTCAGTGTATAAGTTGCACGCAGATTTTCACCCTCTTTTTTGAGGGAAAAGGGTGTGTCTTATACTCCAAAAATACGGTGTGTGTGTGTGTGTGTGTGTGTACCATACTTTTCAGAGTATGAGACGCACTTCCCCCCCTAAAAGTGGCTGGAAATGTCGGTGCATCTTATACATCGAATACAGCCATTTTTGGTCTCCTGAAACCCCGCCCCGCATGTCCCATTTTCGCAGAAAAAAATGGGAGCATTTTTTAAACAAAAACCAGATGCAAAGATGGTTGGGAAGCCTGCAGAGTGTTCCTGGGGGCCGGGGAGGGCAAAAGCAATTTTTGTCTTCTTTTCCTCTTTAAAATCTTGGTGGGTCTTATACTCCGGAGCTGTTCTGAATCTGGATGTTCTGCTTCAGATACCACGAATCCCCCTCCCTCCCTCCCAGAAAGCAACAAGGAAAGGCAGGTCATGAAGAGGATGTACAGCATCCCAAACAATCCTTCAAACCTTGCTCAAGCATCGCTTAAATTGCGTTGTCCCCCATAGAAAGAAGTAAACTCCCAATGATCTTTTCTGCCGTCCTCACCACTTTCTACACCGTCTTCCTGTTTGAAGCAAACTGTCCTGCTTTGAACAGGACTGTTTGAATGCTGTTGGTGCATCTTATCCACCAAATACAGCCATTTTTGGCCTCTTGAAACCCCGCCCCACGCGTCCCATTTTCACGAAAAAACAGGTGCATTTTTCACAAAAACAGGATGTTCAATGCCATAGGACAGGAAGCTCTCAATTGTCCCTCTATAGCAGAGGTCTCAAACTCAATTTCGTTGAGGGACGCAATAGGGTTGGGTTTGACCTTGGGGGGCTGGGGTGGCCGTGGCCAGAGTGGACATGGCCAGCTCGACATCATTCATGTCCGGGGTGCCTGTGGTAGCCTGAGTGCTATGCCAGCAAAAGCGGCCTCCCAAGCTCCTTTTCAGCTTTGATGGCATCCTGCAACCCTCTGCCAGTGAAAACGGAGCTCAAGAGGGTCGCATGTAGCCTTCCCAGCTCCATTTTCACTGGCAGAGGCACTGCAGGCTGGTCCTTTGTTGTTTCCAGGGCGGCCCCATGGGCCAGATCTGGCCCCCGGGCCTTCAGTTTGACACTCCTGCTCTATAAGTGATAAGGACAGGGGGATGAAGACACGGTTTTCTCATGTGATGCAGAAAATGCAGGCGGCTTCACCAGGGTCTTGCTGTCGAGTGAGCAAACTCACTAGTACAGCATTTAGGTAGCGAAGAGCTACCTACCTGAACACCTGGATCTGCACTGGCTCCAGAGGTGCAATTCAGATGGTTTGGATGGGTAGCGGAAATCATGGGGGGAGGGGCGCTGCTCATCCTCCCAGCTCTAGACTGTCCTATGTAGGCATGTTTTTTGTGGCCCGATACATGCATGGAAGGCGCACACATGAGCAAAGTGCATGCATGGAAGACTGGGCGCATGTGTGCAAATGGGGCATGTACAAGCAGGGCGAACCGGTGCTAACGAAACG
Source organism: Natrix helvetica (assembly GCF_964273705.1). Classification (NCBI taxonomy): domain Eukaryota; kingdom Metazoa; phylum Chordata; class Lepidosauria; order Squamata; family Natricidae; genus Natrix; species Natrix helvetica. The sequence goes on from NC_138552.1 coordinate 3,653,016, forward strand.
TCAAGCCCACCACTGACTGGCTCACTTGTTTTCCCGATATCTCAGAAAGCCTGGCCAGGTAATTTAGTAGTAGCCCCCTTCTTGGTGATCTAGAACGTTGGGGCGATGGGAGCTGTTTGCCTACGCGGCGTAATTAAATGTCCATCAGCCGTGGGCTGTCAAAAGATCAACACCCATTGACAGTTTGCTTTAAGTGGCCCAATTAGCGTAACAAATGACTTGGCAAAAGTTCTGAAGGCATCTTGTTGATTAATGCCATCCATCTCTCAAACCAGGCAGCAGACGGCCGGAGCCATTCCAGGCTAATGATGATTATTATACATACATGCATGTTTAGAGGAGGGCTGCTTTCGGAGGAATGAAGGGGTTTACAAGTCACTTAGGTGCCTTTTAAAGAGCATTAAAAAGTCGGCCGTGTGTTAGGCCTGGCCTGGGATGGCAGCTGGGCTCCTTCCTGCAAGAGTTGAACGAGAGAACTGGCATTTTGGAGGGGAGGAAGGAAGGATTTTGGATCCAGAAAGGCAGGAACTTGCGGCAAGGGGAGGAGTTCAATCAGAATAGAGCTGGAAGGGACCTTGGAGGTCATCCAGTCCAACCCCCTCTCAACATCTTTTTTGGCAATGTGGTGACCAAAACTGGATGCAGAATTCCAGGTGTGGCCTTACTAAGGCTTTATAAAGCAGTACTCTTGATTCTATGCCTCTCATTATACAACCAAAGATTGCACTCATTTTTTTTTGCCGGCTGCTGCGCATGGCTGACTCATATTTACCATATTTTTGGGACTATAAGACGCTCAAGACTATAAGATGCATCTAGTTTTTGGGGAGGAAAACAAGGGAAAAAAGTTCTGTCTCTGCCTCCCAGCATCCATCTGGGATTCATGTGGTGTGTTCGCCGCAGCCCATTCTCCACGCCCCGTTCACCGCTGCGCTCCATTTGCCTTGGCCCATCCAGTGTTGCCCATTCACCGCAGCTGCCCATTCGCTTCCGCCGCCGATGGGCTGGCGCCTGTTCACCACCTTGGCCCATTTGCCACCACTGCCATGGCCCGTTCCCCGTCACTGCCGTAGCCTGTTCTAGAAAAGCTGATCAGCGCCACAATAACCCTCCCTCCCCCTGCCGCAATATTTACTGTATAAAACGCACAGACATTTCCACCCACTCTTTGAGGGGGAAGAAGTGTGTCTTATACTCCAAAAAATACGGTATGTAATCCTCCACTAGTTGAAATGTAAGTTGACATGGAAGGCCTTTTCTCCTGAGTAATGCTGGGGTCACATTCAATAGGAAAATAGTGAATAAAACAAGCATATTTGAGGGACCATCATAGAGAAGAGGGGGACAACCAATTCTCCAAAGCCCCAGAAGGCAGGAAAAGAAACAACGGATGGAAACTAACCAAGGAGAGAAGCAACCAAGAAGTAAGGAGAAATTTCCTGGCTGTGAGAAGAATTAATCAATGGAACAATTTGCCTTCAAGAAGTTCTGGGTGCTCGCTCCATCACTGGAGGTTTTTAACAAGAAATTAGACAACCTTTTGGTAAAAGATCCCCTGCTTGAGCAGAGGGTTGGTCTAGAAGACCTCCAAAGTCCCTTCGGCTCTATTATTCTGGATTCTTATTCTATTATCTCCCTATTACTAACTTTACAGTTTTTCTATGTCTATTCTTATTTAATCTAGAAGTGTATAACACTGTGTTCTATATCTATGTTAGCACTATATTTTCTTTAACTAGAGGTAGTCCTCAATTGGAATGGTGCAAGGCCTCCTGCTTGAGCAGGGGGTTGGGCTAGAAGACCTCCAAGGTTCCCTCCACCTCTATTATTCAGAATTCCATTCAGGTTATGCAGATACTAACCTCTAGTCATTCTGACCTGCCAAATTGTTTAATTTTGTTTAAAGCTACCTTTTAAAAAAAAGCTTCCTGTATCTTCTTCACTGCAGACAATCAAGGCAATCCATGAAAGAAAATTAGAACAATTGGATTAATCCGCCCTGGGTATTCAGAGTAATTCAATCCCCTTTAATGAAATGTGTGCTTCTTATAGGAAGTGTGTATCTCGCTGGCACAGCACAAGGGCATTGAAAAGAAATCTCCGCAGACCAATGGTCTCCTTGAGAAAACATTTGGAGATCTGCGAAGAACGACCCTCCAAAGCAATGACCCTCAACATCCTTCGCAGCTTTAAGTTGCGTGGACTTCAACTCCCAGAATTCCCATGGCGTGATCGAGAGGGAAATTAATCAACGGAGACAGGATAAATGGGAGTTTGGCATGATCGTACTACATGTAGTAGATTTAGGAGGGATCCACCTTGGGAAGTTTCCCGACCATACAGAAGTTCTCCAATTTAACTCAAGATCTAGTGAAATCCAATTCTCTCCTCGGCATAAAGGAACTGGTACATGACACCCTGTTTCCCCCAAAATAAGACCTCCCAGATAATAAGCTCAATCAGGCTTTCGACCGCAGGCGCTAAAATAAGCCCCTCCCCAAAAATAAGCCCTCCCAGAAGGCTTAATTTTTTGCAACACAGCAGCAGCCATGAGGTGACCACGCTCGCTGCCTCCTGCACCTCAAACATAATATGACCTCCCCAAAAATAAGGCCAACCACTTATTTTTTTTGGGGGGGGGGTTCCAAAAGAAAATTAGACCCTGTCTTATTTTTAGGGAAACACGGTAATCACCTTCTCTGTAAAGTTTGAAAGCAGTAAATTGCTCAGGAAGGTTTCCAATTCAGTGCAGTTTGCTTTGAACGGTTTGTGTAGGAGGAGGAATGGCGGAATCTGGGCAGTGGAGTCAAAAGGGTGATTAGTGTAGAATCTCTACATAGTCACAAGTGAACTAAATCTAACTTCTCTTGAGCCCCATGGACTCTTATCTAATTCTAACTAGAAGACTACAGAGATTCTCAGTCCTCCAGGTGAGGGTTGTCCCAAAGGTGCTTTTTTTCAAGAGGCAACTGAACTTTGTTGTTTTTTTTCTTTGAAGATGTTTCGCTTCTCATCCAAGAAGCTTCTTCAGCTCTAATAGAATAGTGGGGAATGGAAGGATCTATATTCCTTGCAGATGGCTGGTCATTTGCATACTTTTAGAGGGTCATTGAGGCCACTTGGAGGTTTATCTGTGTCCTCTGAGTGGTGGAAATGATTCCTGTAGTCTGCAATTTTTCTTCTGGAAATCCATTCCTACTGAATGGTGTGGGAGTGGGAATGGATTTCCAGAGGGAAAAAAATTCAGACTACAGGAACCATTTGCACCACTCAGAGGACACAGATAAACCTCCAAGTGGCCTCAATGACCCTCTAAAAGGATGCAAATGACCAGCCGTCTGCAAGGGATGTAAATTCTTCCATTCCCCACCATCCAGCTGGAGCTGAAGAAGCTTCTTGGATGAGAAACGAAACATCTTCAAAGAAAGGTCCAGTTGCCTCTTGAAAAAAAGCACCTTTGGGACAACCCTGACCTGGAAGGACTGAGAATCTCTACAGACTATTGGCGTGATAAATAGGGTGGAAGGTGAAGAGATGAGGGAGAATTTGGAAGGACAAACCTTAGCCACACACTGTTCAACCAAGGTATAATTGTCCTCCCACTATAGTCATCATGACTGATCCCCAAATTCCCAACATCTACTGCTAATCCTGTCTTCCACGGATTGTAACCGTAGCAGAGTTGGAAAGGACCTTGGAGGTCATCTAGTCCAACCCCCTGCTCATGCAGGAGGCCTGTACTAGGGATTCGAATCGCCAAACCGCCAACCTTTCTGATCGACAAGCTCAGCGGCTGATCCCTGCTTAAAACGATCTATCACGCTTTGTGTATCCGCTAGAAATTCCCACATCTAGATCTTTTGCACCCCAGCGGATCAAAGGTCCAGCTAATGGAACGAACACTTGCCCCCATGAAGAGATAGAAGACCTGCAACTATCGGTTGACAGAGTATTGTAAAAGAAATCAGAAAAGTGGAAATCATTGGCACGATAAATGGCACGGAAGCTGAAGAGATGAGGGAGAATTTGGAAGGACAAATCTAAGCCACACATTGTTCAGCCAAGGTGTAATTGTCCTCCGTTCTGACAACAGCGACTTCAAAAAAAAATGCAGTTGTGCAATGACAATTGAGTTACAGTCTTCCCTTGAACTTTGGTTGCCTTCCTTTTGTGCACAGATGCACGTCTGCATAGATAATGTGGTCCCTTTCGGAAAAATGATGTGGCTTCCAATAAATGCTTCTTAGGTCCTTGACATTCGCATTAACAAGTGAGTTCAACCGTAAAACACAGCAGTGTGAAATGTCTCCAGCCTTCTAGTCCTTCCCACCCGTACCCCTCGCCTGCTTTCCTGTTGCAATGCAGCGCAAACTTTCCAAATTTCACAACACCTGGACAGACTCACTTCGCCATCGTTTCAACTGGGCAACGGTGAATATCGTAGACCCGTGATGGCGAACCTAGGGCACGCGTGCCACAAGTATCCTGCGGGGCCATTTGTCTGGGCACGTGAGGCGTTGCCTTGTCAGATGGCCAGCGCACGTGCACGTGGTGGCCAGCTAACTTCAGCCTTCTTTTGAGGCCATTTTTCACCCTCCGGAGGCTTCAGGAGCTTCCCTAAAGCCTCCAGAGCGCGAAAAACCAGCCCTATGGGCAAACCAGAAGTTCGGGAACGTACTTCCGGTTTGCTCGTGGGGCCGGTTTTAGCCCTCCGGAGTGTTAAAGAGGCTTCCCTGAAGGCTCCGGAGGGCAAAAAATGAACCCTAAACCCCTAAAACCAGCCCTACAAGCAAATTGGAAGTCTGTTTCTGAACTTTTGGTTTGCCCATAGGGCCGAATCTAACTTGCCCCCAGAAGTTGTGGGTGCTCCCAACACTCGAGTCTGTAGAGATTCTCAAAGGTGCTTTTTCAGGAGGCAACTGGACTTTCTTGGTTTTTCTTCTGAATACGCTTGACTTCTCATCCAAGAAGCTTCTTCAGCTCTGACAGGATAGTGGGGGGAATGGAAGGATTTATACTCCTTGCAAGACAGCTGGTTATTTGCATCCTTGCAACCTGTCAGAGCTGAGGAAGCTTTTTGGATGAGAAGCGAAACATCTTCAAAAGAAAAACAAAGAAGGAAGTCCAACTGCCTCTTGAAAAAGCACCTTTGGGACAACCATGGATGACAGAGAATCTCTACAGACCTTTAGCTACACAATTTGGAATGAAGACCCTTCGGAATGGGGTGGGAGTAGGAACGGATTTCCAGAGGAAAAATTGCAGACTACAGGAACCATTTGCACCACTCAGGTGACCCTGAGGACACAGATAAATCTCCAACTGGCCTCAATGACCCTCTAAAAGGCTGTAAATGACCAGCTGTCTGCAAGGAATGTAAATTCTTCCCTTCCCCACCATCCAGTCAGAGCTGAAGAAGCTTCTTGGATGAGAAGTGAAAAGTCTTCAAAGAAAAACAAGGAAAGTCAAGTTGTCTCCTGAAAAAAGCATATTTGGTCCAACACTGGAAGTTTTTAAGAAGAGATTGGACAACCAATTGTCCAGAAAAGTACAGGGTCTCCTGCTTGAGCAGGGGGTTGGACTAGAGGACCTACAGGGTCCCTTCCAACTCTGTCATTCTGAATGGACTGCTCGGCAGCAAAAGATGTGCAGCATTTCAGCAGGCATTCCTCGGTGACAAATTGGTGGGCTGAATCATCATCACAAAGTCATCTGCTTACATCTAATTTACAATCTGCTCCTCTCTAATTTACATATTATTCATTGCTAAGTAACACTTGGGAATTTCTGCTCGGAGGGCACTGATCACTGAAGAGCCGAGGTTTTTTATTTTTATTTTTTTTCATGCAAAGCTTTTTTTTCGGTTCGCAATTTCATCAAAGTGCCGACAAACAAATAAACAGATTCAAGAGAGTGTGATGAACCCATTGAGGGCCTTCAGATCTACCCAAGAAGCTGGTAGAACTTCTAGGATATGGGCTAACCAGGTCTAAATACAATGGAGGCCAAAATGTTTGACCATCTGGGATGACTCAATGAGGTCCCATGTCTAGGGCTCCAAGCATTTTTTTGTGGAACATGGGATTTAATGTTCTCCAAGCGTTTTTTTGTGGAACATGGGACTTAATGTTCTCCAAGCATTTTTTTTTGTGAAACATGGGACTTAAGGTTCTCCAAGCATTTTTTGGTATGTGGAATGTGGGACTTAATGTTCTCCAAGCATTTCTTTGTGGAACATGGGACTTAAGGTTCTCCAAGCATTTCTTTGTGGAACATGGGATTTAATGTTCTCCAAGAATTTTTTTGTTGTGGAACATGGGATTTAATGTTCTCCAAACATTTTTTTGTTGTGGAACATGGGATTTAATGTTCTCCAAACATTTTTTTGTTGTGGAACATGGGATTTAATGTTCTCCAAGCAATTTTTTGTGGAACATGGGACTTAATGTTCTCCAAGCTTTTTTTGTGGAACATGGGACTTAATGTTCCCCAAGCATCATCTGATACCCAAACCAATGCTTATTGTGAAAATGTGTACATTTTTTTTCCTTTGTTTTCTATGGAGAACATTCATTCCTCAGAGGTCATATTTCCAACTCGGCTGTTTGCTGCCTTGATACCGATTAAAGCAAAATAACTAAATAAAAATCAGAATAAATGTGATGCTTTAACCATGGCGGAATCAAAGAGAAACCTAAGCCAGGGGTGTAAAACTCAAGGTCCATGGGCAGACCCTGGTTGCAGGATGCTTAGACTTGGCCCATGGGGCAGACTGGAAACAGTAAAGATCCAGCCCATGGTGCCTCTGCTGGTGAAAAAGAAGGTTGGGCAGGCATGTGTGTGTGGCTACTTGGGGCCCTCCTGAGGCTGTTTTTGCTGGTGGGGGGGTATCAAAACAAACTAAAAACAAAACAAAAGGAGAATTGTTTTCCCTTTTTCATTTGGGCATGCAAGAAGGGACAGGAAAGGAGAAAGGGAAAGAGGAGAGAAAAAGAAGGAAAGATGAGAAGAGATCAAGGAAGGAAAAATAAGGAAAGAGGGGAAGGAAGAAAAAAGAAAAATGAAGAGGAAAGGCAGAAGGAAGGAAGGGGAAAGAGAGAAAGAGAAGAAAGAGAAAGCGACAAAAGAGAGAAAGAAAGGAAGGAAGGAGAAAGAGAGAAAGAGAAGAGAGAGAAAGAAAGAAACAGGGAAAGAGAGGAAGGAAGGAGAAAGAGAGAAAGAGAAAAGATAAAGAGACAAAGAAGGAAAGAGAGCAAAGAAGGAAGGAGAAAGAGATAAAGAGAAGAGAGATAAAGAGACAAGGAAGGAAAGAGAAAGGAAGGAAGGAAGGAAGGAAGGAAGGAAGGAAGGAAGGAGAGGGAAAGAGAAGAGAGGGAAAGGGACAAACAGGGAAAGAGAGGAAGGAAGGAGAAAGAGAAAAGAGATAAAGAGACAAAGAAGGAAAGAGAGGAAGGAAGGAGAAAGAGAGAAAGAGAAGAGAGATAAAGAGACAAGGAAGGAAAGAGAAATGAAGGAAGGAAGGAAGGAAGGAAGGAAGGAAGGAAGGAAGGAGAGGGAAAGAGAAGAGAGGGAAAGGGACAAACAGGGAAAGAGAGGAAGGAAGGAGGAAGAGAAAAGAGATAAAGAGACAAAGGAAGAAAGAGAGGAAGGAAGGAGAAAGAGAGAAAGAGAAGAGAAATAAAGAGACAAAGAAGAAAAGAGAAAGGAGAAAGAGACAAAGAGAAGAGAGAGAAAGAGACAAACATGGAAAGAAAGGAAGGGAGTGTTGGAAGGTTTCAAATCTTCCTTTGCTAGGTTCAAATTTTTCGCCGGGAAGTGTGAAAAACAATTTGAGCGGAACAGCTGCGTGGAAGCCAGGTATTTTATTTTGCAGGAAGGAGGTACAAGCAGCAAGGTCTCCTGGGAGCTCTCCTGTGTTGTCTCTGTCAATTCATACCTCTCTGCCTTAGTTGCATAAGAGCCCCTCAATCGAATATCCCAGGGAAACAGGCAGCTTTAATGATGGTTCAAATTGACCCCGAATACCAAGTATATTCAGACATCCAATTAGAGGAAACACACAATAAAGAAAATCACTAAGAACAAAAACAAATCAAAACAAAATTGGGGATTGTAGGAAGGAAATGGGAGGAATTTACCACCACTAAAAGAAAAAAAAAAGGATAAAATCCTAAATTTAGAAACAAAGGCACCACTAGAAGCTTTTTAGGAAAAACAGGAAACATTGGAATAGAAAAATCATTTAGAACCCCCATAGAAACAGAGATCCCAAGAAGAGAGACCAAAGTAATTAAAATTCCAATATAGTGGAGGAAAAAAAACAGGAAATGAAGAGACAAGAGGAGATCGGGCTAGGTGACAAGGGGGAAGCAAAAGGTGCTAAAGACAGGCCAGGAGGACAAGGAGGGAAGAAAAAAGGTGCTAGAGACAGGTTATAAAGAGAGTATCAGTTTTGGGAAACATACTTGGGGCAAATAAAGTTAAAATTACAAACACAAACTAGCAAACACCTCCTTGCCTATCAAAAAGCAAAGCAAGAATGAAACCATTAACACAGGAATCACGCAAAAGCCAGAATCATTAGCACATAGCTACCCCAAAATATATCAGACTTCAAAGGTAAAAAGAGTATAAAATATCTAGTCAATCCCAGTTTAGTAGCTAGCCCAAGAACGGTGTCCTTGCTGTTTGTACCTCCTTCCTGAAGAAATAAAATACCTGCCTTCCACGCAGCTGTTCCGCTCAAATTATTTCTCACGCTTCCCGGCGGGAAATTCGAACCTAGCAAAGGAAGATTTGAAGCCTTCCAACAGGAGGAAGGAAGGAGAAAGAAGAGAGATAAAGATATAAAGAAGGAAAGAGGAAGGAAGGAAGGAAGGAGATTATAATGTGGTTGAGGAAGGGTCTCAGGAAAGTCTGGCCTTAGCACTTGGCCAGCACAACTGCCCCTGACACAAGTCCCGTGTCACGCCTACCATGGCCATGCCCCCGGCCCTCCAAGGTCAAACACAATCCTGATGTGGCCCTCAATGAAATCGAGTTTGACACCCCTGACGTAGGCCAATTCCATACACAAAAAGATCGCATTTAAAATGAGTGGTGGCACCACCGGTCAAAGTGTGTAAACGGATCAAAAGTAATCTCATCACTAAGCCAAGTAATGCAGGGAATCTAAAACAACAGCCTAAAGAAACCTCTCGGGGGCATTTAAACCATATATATTTCATTCTTACTCAGATAGATGGATGGATGGATGGATGGATGGATGGATGGATGGATGGATGGATGGATGGATGGATGGACAGGAGCCTGGAGACTAAAACATGTGAAGCACGGTTACAAGAACTGGGCATGGCTAATCGACAGAAAACATGAAAGCAGTCTTGCAAAATTTGAGGGGCTCTTACAAAGAAGAAGAGAGGTCAAATTATTCTCCAAAGCACCAGAGGGCAGAGCAAGAAGCAACGGAGGGAAACTCATCTAGAAGAGAAGCAACTTGGAATTAAGGAGAAACTTCCTAACAGGGAGGACAATTAACCAGTGGAACAGCTTGCCACCAGAAGTTGTGGGTGCTCCAACACTGGAGGTTTTTAAGAAGATACTGGACAGCCCAGTGGTGGGGTTCAAATTTTTTTAGAACCTCTTCTGTAGGTGTGGCCTGCTTTGTGGGAGTGGCTTGCGAGCAATGTGACCGAGTGGGAGTGGCTTGCCAGCCATGTGACCGGGTGGGCGTGGCCAACTTGTAAAATGTGAAACTCACTTAACAACGCTGTTGCTTAGCAACTAAAATGTTGGCTCAGAAACTCTGGCATTTGAAGCATGCAAGTCTTACAGCTGTCAAGTTACAAGACCCTTTCACCCCTAACCCTTTAGAAAAAAAAACCCATAGGTGTTCAAACTTGACAGCTTTAAGACTTGTGGACTTCAACTCCCAGAATTCCTCCTCTCGCTCTTCATCTTGATGATGTGTGGATGGGCGGGGGGGAGGGAGCTGGAACCGGTTCTAAACGGCACAGTAGATTTGTGGAACTTCTTCTATAGAAGAGGTTAGAACTGGCAGGATCCCACCCCTGGTGCAGCCACTTGTCTCTAATTGTATAGGATCTCCTGCTTGAGCAGGGGTTTGGACTAGAAGACCTCCAAGGTCCCTTCCAGCTTTATTCTGATTGATTGATTGATTGATTGATTGATTGAAGGAAAAGAACCACAAAATGCTTCAAAATGTCTTGAGACAACATTATAAGAGGAAGGTAGAATGCAGAATACAGTTGAAAGAGACCTTGGAAGAGCTATTTGTCAGAAATGGTATTGGGTCTCCTGCTTGTGCAGTGGGTTGGACTAGAAGACCTCTAAGGGCCCTTTCAACTGTGTTATTCTGTTTATCAGTGGAACGGCTTGCCTTCAACAATCCCTTTTTTTTTCCAGTGCCGTGACAGCTTTGAACAGTCAATAAATGAACTGCAGGCACAATTGAAGTCAATGGGAGTTGATCCAGAGTCGATCTGGGAGGAATTGTGTTATAAAAGACTTCGGATGGAGAGAGAAATTTGATTGTAGAATTGACACCATGTAGCAACAGTTTCTATGCTTCTTGTCTCTGCTTCACCTCCGAGTAAGGAAGGAACGAAAAACGAGAAGGAAAAAGATGGAGAAAAAATATTTTGATCCTTCACTCGTTGGCACCAAGGTAACGATAGTCCCCGACTTAGCACAGTTCATTTAGTGACCGGCACTGAAAAAGAGTGACTTATGACCATTTTTCATACTTAGGGCCGTTGCAGGGTTCCCCACCTGATCGAAATTCAGACATTTGGCAAGCCATTCCTATTTACGATGGTCACAGGGTCACACGATCCCCTTTTGCAACCTTTTGATGAGCAAACTCAAGTGGGGACCAGATTCACTTAACAACCACGTTTCTCTCTTAAGGACTGCTGCAATTTGCTTAACGATGGTGGAAAGGTGGTAAAATTCGCTTTACAAGTGTCTCGCTTAGCAACAGAAATTCCAGCCTCGATGGAAGTCATAAGTCGAGGACCTCCTAGGAAGACTGCCTGCTTCCCTAGAGCCGTTTCTTCAAATTCTCTACCCAGCGGTCATGTTCCCTGCAAGAGGTTTTAAAGCCTTTTGCACTGGAAAAAGGAGCAGTCGCATTTCCCTTGTTTAAACATTTAAATGCTTTAATCAAATGTGGAATCTTGCAATAGTTTGCTTGTACTTATTACGCAAAGGCTGCACCCCAGTTGCTTGGGGGTATTATCCTCTCTGATAGTTCAGCATTGCTGGTTAGAAATCCGAGCACTCCCCAAAATGTCCATTTTTTCACAGTTTACTTTTTTGTGATGCTTTTTAAAAAAAAATTTGGAACAAGTTTTTGTCTTCTAATGCAAAGTGTTTTGTTTTTCCTGTAAATAGAAGAAGATATGTGTAGCTCAAGATTGAAATGAGGGCTCCTTGGTGCTCTCTGAGCTTGGTGGCTTTCTTGCAGACGTTTCATGACCCAGCTAGGTAACATTCTCAGTGAAACACACACACACACACACACACACACACACACACACACACACACACCGGGGACAGTGCAACCGTCATAAATACAAGTCAGTTGTGAAGCATCGGAATGTAAATCACTAGGGGGATGCTGGAAAGGTCATAAGTGTGAAAAATGGTCGTAAGTCACTTTTTTTACCGTTCCGCTGTAAGTTCAAACGGTCACTAAACAAACCGTATCCCTGTGTTTGGAATAAAAGCGAATTTAATTCCACTGGGCCAGAAGTATTCCGTGATCTTCTACCTTCTGCCATTTTTGTGAGTGACGAAGGCTAAATCCTTCTGTTTTTAAAGAGCATTTTATTTCCTTATCTCTTTTTTCCCTTTCTCCTTTGGACACTGAAAGGAAATCTATTTTTACAGGGGATATTGGAAAACTGAAGACTGAGAGACTGAAACATCAGATTGTGAGGGAGATACTGGCTAAAACCACTAATTATTTCTGAACAATCTGTTTTTCATTTTGTCCCCTGTGATTTTCGCTGGCTTTCTGGACTTCGGGTATGTTTTATTTCTGGAATTTAGCAAGAGTTTACGGTTGCCTATTATACCCACCAAGAAAGAATAGAATAGGAATAGGAATAGGAATAGGAATAGGAAAGAATAGAATAGAATAGAATAGAATAGAATAGAATAGAATAGAATAGAATAGAAAATAGGGAATGGAATGGAACGGAACAGAACAGAACAAGGAACAGAACAGAATACAATATGAGTTTGGAATGGAATGAAATAGAATAGAATCTGGATGGGACCCTGGAGGTCTTCTAGTCCAACCCCCTGCTCAAGCAGGAGACCCTATACCATTTCAGACAAACACCTGTCCAATCTCTTCTTAAAAACCTCCAATGATGAAGCATCCACAACTTCTGGTGGCAAGCTGTTCCACTGGTTAATTGTCCTCACTCTTAGGAAGTTTCTGCTTAATTCCTGGTTGCTTCTCTCCTTGATGAGTTTCCATCCATTGCTTCTTGTCCTGCCTTCTAAGTTTGGTTCCCTTCACCAAAATCACAACGGTGTTGTAGCAACTGATTATTATTTATTTATTTATTTATTTATTTATTTATTTATTTATTTATTTATTTATTTATTTATTTATTTATTTATTTATTATTGGATTGTGTATCCCCCCCACTTCTCAACTGTATAACTCTGGGTGACTTGCAACAGTTAAACTAGTCTCCAAAATTTTATTTAAAGTAGAATTTTGCCACTTAATCTTGTTTTATACCCCATTTTAGCAATCTAAAAAAGAACTGGATTACAACCCAATCCTACGCTGCATCAACAGAGGAATGCCACCAAGATCAAGATCAATAGCAGCTTGCGGCTATTGTTTTTAGGATTACTACTACTAATAAGTAGATATACTACTGGTTACTACTATTGCTGTCAAACATCATTGACTGAACACTGAAGTATGACTGTCAAAAATACAACACATAATTTGTATTTATATCAGTCTCATGTCTGGTTTGGCTCTGCAACCCAACAAGACAAACACAGACTTCAACGGATGATTAGAACTGCAGAAAAAACAATGGCTACCAACCTGCCTTCCATTGAGGACCTGTATTCTGCATGAGTTAAAAAAAAGGCTGTGAAAATATATACAGACCCCTCACATCCTGGACATCAATTGTTTCCACTTCTACTCTCAAAAGGACGCTATAGGACACTACACACCAGAACAACTAGACACAAGGATAGTTTTTTTCCCCGAATGCCATCACTCTGCTTAACACTCTGCCTAATTCCCTCAACACTGTCAAATAATTTACTAAGACTGCATTACTGCGGTATTATTGTTCTCATCCTTCCTAGTATCGATCTCTTCCCACTTATGACTATAACCATGTTGCTTGTATCTTTATGATTTATATTGTTTTATTTGTTTCCTAGTACGATTTGATTGCTTATTAGTAACCTATGTATCACAAAGTGTTGTATCTTATGATTCTTGATCAATGTATTTTATTTTTCTTTATGTACACTGAGAACACATGCATCAAAGACAAATTCCTTGTGTGTCCTATCATACTTGGCCCATAAAGAATTCTATTCTATTCTATTCTATTCTATTCTATTCTATTCTATTCTATTCTATAGAATGTATTTTGTCTTTTTATGTACACTGAGAGCATCTGCACCAAAGACAAATTCCTTTTGTGGCAATCACACTTGGCCTATAAAGAATTATATTCTATTCTATTCTATTCTATTCTATTCTATTCTATTCTATTCTATTCTATTGAATGTATTTTGTCTTTTTATGTACACTGAGAGCATCTGCACCAAAGACAAATTCCTTTTGTGTCCAATCACACTTGGCCCATAAAGAATTCTATTCTATTCTATTCTATTCTATTCTATTCTATTCTATTCTATAGAATGTATTTTGTCTTTTTATATACACTGAGAGCATATGCACCAAATACAAATTCCTTCTGTATCCTATCACACTTGGCCAATAAAGAATTCTATTCTATTCTATGGGCAAAATACTGCTCTATTATTACTATGTACTAACATTCACTGCTATTATTTTTTTATGCTCCTAATTGAGTGGTGTTTTGAACTGGTTTTATTAGAAAAGCTCTATTTTATGAACTTATTTATGATTAAGTAAGAATTTGTGAGGCAATCTGTTCCTTTTGTGGCTACTCGTTATGATAAAACATAAAACTGGACTTAACCCTTTTCTCTGTATAACTGAAAGAGCAATACTTTGCATGTGCATCATTTACCCCGTTTTGATTTATATGTTAGGAAATGTGGTAGGACACATCCAAATTGACAGCAAAAGTCTAGCCTATCTAATATGCCCCAGGCAGAGCAAAAAAATGTTCAACAGGAGGAGAAAACTCAATCACCCAAATAAATATGTAAACACATATAAAAGAGAATATTTGTAGTTCAGGATTGAATTTCGGGGTTCTGGGTGCTTTCTGAACTTGGTTGTTTTCTTGTAGACATTAAATGACCCAACTAGGTAACATCATCAGTGCGGGCGATCTTACCTAGTTGAGTAATACAATTTTTGCAAGAGGACTATTAAACTCAGAGAGCACCAAGGACTCCTATTGGTAAGCCATGAGGACAACAGAGGAGAAATCACGAATCAAGGTTTGTTTTTTTAAACAGATTAACAGAGTTGGAAGGGACCTCGTAGGTCATCTAGTCTAACCTCTGCCCAAGCAGGAGACCCTACATCATTTCTGGCAAATAGCAGTCCAGTCTCTTCTTGAAAGCTTCCAGGGATGAAGCTCCCAGAACTTCCAAAGGCAACTTCTGTTCCATGGGCTGATTGTTCTCAGTGTCAGAAAGTTCCTCCTTATTTTCAGGTTGAATCTCTCCTTGGTCAGTTTCCATCCATTATTCCTTGTCTGGCCTTCAGGTGCTTTGGAAAATAGCTTGACCCCCTCCTCCCCGGGGCAGCTCCTCAAATATTGGAAGACTGCTCTCCTGTCTCCCCTGGTCCTTCTCTTCACTAGACTAGCCATGCAACCGTTCTTCATATGTTTCAGCCTCGAGTCCCCTAATCATCTTGGTTGCTCTTCTCTGCACTCTTTCTAGAGTCTCAACATCTTTTTTATAGTGTGATGACCAAAACTGGATGCAGTACTCTAGGTGTGATCTTATTAGGCTATCCAGTTTTTTCTTGAAAGCTTCCAGGGATGAAGCTCCCACAATTTCTGAGGGCAACTTCTGTTCCATTGAGTGATTGTCTGAAAAATTATCCTTATTTCTAGGTTGAATCTCTCCTTATTCAGTTTCCATCCATTATTCCTTCTCTGGCCTTAAGGTGCCTTGGAGAATATCTAGACACTGTCCTCCTCTCTGTGGCAGCCCCTCAAATATTGGAAGACTGCTCTCATGTCTCCCCTGGTCCTTCTCTTCACTAGACTAGCCATGCCCAGTTCCTGAAACTGTTCATCGTATGTTTTAGTCTCCAGTCCCTTTTGTTTTTCTTTGATGCCATTGAGGGCAGGGGTCCATAAACCCTGGTCTGTGGCCCACCAGGAACTAGATTGTGCAAGTGGCAGGCAAGCACGCGATATTGTGCCAGAGCTGCCAGACTGCGGAGATGGAAAGGTTGGGGCTGCTGGGCAAGGGTCATCCTTCTGAAGTTGTGGGTGCTCCATCACTGGATATTCTTTTCAAGAAGAGACAGGATAAGCACTGAAATGGTGTAGGGTCTCCTGTTTTAGCAGGGGGCTGGATTAGAAGACCACCAAATTCCGTCCCAACTTTGTCATTCTGTATAATTAATCATGGAACCGTTTGCTTTCAGAGGTTCTGGGAACTCCGTCACTTGAGTTTTTAAGAAGAGATTGGACAACCATTTGTCTGAAATGGGAGAGGGTCTCCCGCCTGAGCAAAAGGTTGGACTAGAAGACCTCCAAGAGCCCTTTCTTTCAACTCTGTTCTTCTGTTCACCAGTGGGATGGCTTGCCTTCAGAAGTTGTGGCTGCTCCATCACTGGAGCTTTTGAAGAAGAGATTGGACAGATTAAACAGATTAGAAGAGTTGGAAGGGACCTTGTAGGTCATCTAGTCCAACCCCCCGCCCAAGCAGGAGACCCTACACCATTTCTGACCAATGGCAGTCCAGTCTCTTCTTGAAAGCCTCCAGCGATGAGGTTTGGACAGCCATTTGTCTCACATGGTATAGGGTCTCCTGCCTGAGCAAGGGGTTGGACTAGAAGACCTCGAAGGTCCCTTCCAATTCTGTTATTCTGCTAATTAGTGGAACTGCTTGCTTTCAGGAGTTGGGGGTGCTCCATCCCTGGAGCTTTTAAAGAAGAGATTGAACGGCCATTTGTCTCAAATGATAAACCGTCTTCTGGCTAACCATGGGGTGAGACCTTCAAGCCCCCTTCCAGCCCTTGTTATTCTGACAACATGAAGATTGGAAAGAAGAATCTCTTTTTAAGAGGAGAACAATAGCAATGTAGCTTTCAAAAATGTTCTTTTAGAAAGAAAATGTTCTTTTCCCCCAGCCTCTGATATCTTCCTGGACACCGAGATTATCTGCTTTGCTGGTGAGTCAAAACGCAATAACCTTGTGTCTGATAAATAGCTAGACCTCGTGTGCTTCATCAAAGGGGGCTCTTTACGATAATAATTGTAGGTGGTGACTTGCTACCATATATCTTGCCTGGCATGTGGTGATAACATAACTAGAGTTGTGTTGTGTTTCGTTTCTCCTGCTCTTAAGGCGCCTTCTCCTATTAGAGTAGAGAGAGGTGGAAGGAGCCAGAAGCCTTCAAGAAGTTTACAATTTACCACCTGCCTCTCCCCGGGTGAAGACTAGCCAAACGCCAAGCCAAGGGCAGGTCATAAGGTATGGACTGCCCTTCAAATGTATCTGGAAGCTTTCATTGGCTCAAAATGGGGGTGTCCCACATGGTTTTAGTCTAACACAGAGGTTAGCAACGTGCGTCTCTTGAGCCACATGTGGCTCTTTCATCCCACTGCTGCAGTTCCCTGTCACCGGTTGGCTCCACAATTGATATTGGCTTTCGGTTAGGACAGGTAGAGGAAAAAGGATGCTGTGCTAGGAGAAGAGTCTATGGTGGAGGAACCGGACTCCCTACACCACTTGAGACAAATGGTTCTGCAATCTCTTCTTAAAGACTTCCAATGTTGGAGCATTCACAACTTCTGGAGGCAAATTGTTCCACTAATTAATTATTCTAACTGTCAGGAAATTTCTTCTTAGTTCTAAGTTGCTTCTCTCCTTGATTAGTTTCCACCCGTTGCTTCTTGTCCTGCTTTGGAGAACCGTTTGACTCCCTCTTCTTTGTGGCAGCCCCCAAGATATTGGAAGACTGCTATCATGTCTCCCCTAGTCCTTCTTTTCATCAAATTAGACATACCCAGTTCCTGCAACTGTTCCTCATATGTTTTAGCCTCCAGTCCCCCAATCATCTTTGTTGCTCTTTCCAGAGTCTCAACATCTTTTTTTACATCATTGCGACCAAAACTGGCTGCCGTATTCCAAGTGTGGCCTTACCAAGACTTTGTAAAGTGATATTAACACTTCACGTGATCTTGATTCTCTCCCTCTGTTGATGCAGTCTAGAACTGTGTTGGCTTTTTTGGCAGCTGCTGCACACAGCTGGCTCCTATTTAAATGGTTGTCCACTAGGACTCCAAGATCCCTCTCACAGTTACTACTGTTGAGCAAGGTACCACCTATACTGTACCTGGGCATTTCATTTTTCTTGCCTAAATGTAGAACTTTACTTTCAGTCTATATCTGTGCATGTGTCACTTCTCCAGCAGGAGCTGCATTTGGTGCCGAGTTGCTCCCGGATCCAATTTAAGGTTCTGGTTCTCTCCTTCAAATGATTTGGGACCAGATTATTTGAAGGACTATGTTTCCTGAGTCACAGCTACCTAACCCATGAGAGATGGGAGCTAAGGAATGTTATGGGTCCTCGTCTTAAGGAGGACCATCTGGTGGACCCAGTAGAAAGGTTTTCTCCATGGTGGCTCCTTCCCTGCTATTTGAAGGTCCATCATTTCTCAGTCCTCTCTACCTGACTCATTAGAGCAAGGAGGCAAGGGATGTCACACATGCATTCTCTTAAGGAAGTCTGTCAGAGTACGTACAGCTTTACTACATGAGACAACCCAGGAACAATAAGAGCAAACAGAGGTTTGTAATACATAGTGGTTTTATCTACAAAAGAATATATAATATACATACACATACTACAGGCAGAAGTCAAACAAACAGCAAATTACAGCAAGGAAGAACACATGGTCAGAGAGAGAGAGAGAGAGAGAGAGAGAGAGAGAGAGAGAGAGAGAGAGAGAGAGAGAGAGAGAGAGAGAGAGAGAGAGAGAGAGAGAGAGAGAGATGCTCTAACAGGGCCTCTTTTTATTATACAGGCTCTTAAAGGGATAACAGCCAAAAACCTTGCTGACTCATTCCCATCATTATATCAGTGCAACGTTGCATCATTGGTGCAACTGGTCAGCTCTTAAATCACTACCCTGACAAAGTGCACCTAGTGAGATCCAGAAGAAGGGCCTTCCCAATGGTGGCTCCTTCCCTATTATTTGAAGGACCATCATTTCCAAGTCATCTCTATCTGACCCACCAGAGCAGGGAGGCAAGGGATGTTCCCTGAAAAACTCATGAAGGAGTTTTCATGCTTATAAATAATTTGATGCAATCGCTGATTGGGCGTTTAGAAGGTAAGATTGTTTTTGATATTTATTCCTTTATTATTATTATTAGTTTCTTTTTTTGCAATCATGGGCATTTATTTTGGGCAATAACAAGCAATGGTGGTGACTTCAGGAGAAATATTACTGTTTGGAGTTTTGTAGTGATTTGCCATTATTTCTCAAGACGATAGAATGATTTCAGTTTTATCTGTCCCATTAATTATTGAATCAATGAACGAATGAATTCTAAATTTTATGACAATTGTAAATTCTCTGTTCATTTACCGATGTTTTATTTTCTAGCAAGCGTTCCCCTTCTCTCTCTTTTTAGTTTGTCATGTATTTTATGTTTGAAATGTTTTAAAGTAAATCAATTAGAAAGAGAAAATAAAGTATATATATGGAGAAAGTGAAGGGGGGGGGGAATGAAAAATGGCCAGTATCAATTCTGATCCTTTTGATCGGGAAAGAATTTCTCTAAATGTGCTAGTTCAGACTTTTCTGTAAACTGAGCTATAGTTCAACCAAACTATAGGGGTTTATTTATTTTTATTCTATTGATTTTATATCCTGCCCTTATTATTTTTATAAATAACTCAAGGTAGCAAACACACTTAATATTTCTCCTCCTATTAGCTCACATCAACAACTCTATGAGGTGAGAGATGCTGAGAGGGAGGGGTTGGCCAAATGTCACCCAGCCAGCTTTCAAGTCTAAGGACAGAACTAGAACTCACAGTCTCCTGGTGACTGGGCCAAAGTCACCCAGCCAACTTTCATGCCTAAAACAGAACTAGAATGCACAGTCTTCTGGTGATTGGCCCAGCCAGCTTTCATGCCTAAGGACAGAACTAGAATGCACAGTCTCCTGGTGACTGGCCCAAAGTCACCCAGCCAGCTTTCATGCCTAAAATGGAACTAGAACTCACAATTTCCTTGTGATTTGCCCAAAATCACCTAGCTTTCATGCCTAACATGGGGCTAGAATTCCACCTCCTGGTGATTTTTTCCCCCAAAGTCACTCAACTGGTTTTCATGTCTAAGGTCTCTGGGTTTCTAGCCTCATGCCTTAGCCATCCAATCAAAAATTACTGAATGACCCCAAATTTGCCACTGGATTATTTTCCTACCAACAGCCTTTCATAAGAATAACAAAACAAACGAACAACCAAATAAATATGCAAACACACAAACCACCAGCTATTATTTTTTTTCTCATAAGAGTTAACGTCTTTGACAAGAATTTCTCTGAAGTCAAACCAGGTTTCCAATTACCAATCTGAACTGGTCTGTTTACATGTCATCCTTAAGTGACACATGCAAACCAGCATCTGCATTTCCTACGTTGGATGAGGAAAGCGCATATTTCTCCTTCTGTCCTGGCCATTTTTTTTACAGAGGAACAATTGAGAACCTTTGAACAAACTGCAACCGTGTTTGGTTTGGTGGCAGCAGCGCCTCAGATAGAAAGTCCCTACAGAGAGTGGTGAGGACAGCAGAGAAGATTATAGGAATTTTGCTTCCTGTTATTCAGGATGCTGCTTATAAGTGCTATGTGTGTTTAGAGCTAAAAACATCATTAGAGACCCTCCCCCCACACCCACTTCGTGGTCTGTTACTGTTTTCTTCCCTCTGGGAGGGGGTTTCAAAATATTTCTAGCAGGACTATCAGATATTGCAACAGCTCTGTTCCTCAGGTCATCTGCCTGGTAAACTCGCAAGATTCGTTTTGATCCCCATGCACATGTATACATTCGAACTAGACTATGTTGTTTCTCTGGGTCATATATGCATAATTTTCTATTTATTTTTTTAGTCATGTTTCTGTAATGTATGTTGGACGTGGTGACTCCTTGAGAGCTGCATGCAATGAAATTTCATTTAAATGTGTGCCGATTGCAGGGATGGGCTGCTGGGAGTTCGCGGACGTTAAGGAGAACCTCTAGCTAAGATTCTGTGCAGTTCGGAGAACCCCCCAAATCCCATTCCTGGCTGGGACTGGCCAGCCAAGCCCTCCCCATCCCTCCTAGGAGTCCCCACGTGGCCAATTTTGAATTCAGGTAAGTGCAGGGTGTATGCAGAGGCTTGGAGAGGGTGAAAAACGGGCCTACGGGAAGTTTGGGAAGGCCAGAAATGGGTCTCCGGAGCCTGGGAAGGCCATTTTCACCCTCTCAGAGGCTTGACGAAGGCCTCCGGAGTCCGCGGAGGGCAAAAACGCCCCCCTCCCCCGTGGTGCAGGAGGCCAACTAGGCCCTGCCCACCATGGCCACACCCACCCAGCAACCAGGCAGAGAACCCCTTGCTAAAATTTTTGAAGCCCCCCCTTGGATTCGTGTACATTCAAAGTGACAATAAAGTTATTCTAAGTTCTAACGTTTTAAAAGCCCCCCACATTTCCCTACCTCTCAGAAAGCAAAGCTTTCACGTAGGAGAGCGTATTTGCTCCTGATGAGATAAAAAGAAACACAGGGGTCAAATTGCAAAGAAAAATGAGCTCTTAATTCTACGTTGTGAAATGCCTGACGGCCAGAATTCTAGAAATATCGAGTAGCTGATCTTCTGCTGAATGTTCTCTATGCCCTGTTTCCCCCAAAATAAGCCTTCCCCAGATAATAAGACCTATCGGGTTTTTGAACACATGCGCTAAAATAAACCCTTCCCCAAAAATAAGCCCTCCCCAAAATTATTGCAACACAGCAGCAGCCATGAGGTGACCACGCTCGCCGCCACCTGTACCTCAAAAATAATAAGACCTCCCCGAAAATAAGGCCAAGTGCATATTTTGGGGGGAGGGGGTCAAAAGAAAATAAGACCCTGTCTTATTTTTGGGGAAACACGGTAATAGGTACGGCGGGTGTTTGCCGATTCTACAACTTAGCTATGATTGTTGGCTCAAGGCTAAAGGAGGGTTTATTACAGGGCGTTTTTTTTTAAACTTTTCACTGAAAATAGAGAAAGGACCCAAATGTACAAAGCATTAGGCAGATCCTAAAAGATAAGAACAATTGCACGGGATTATATCTATTAATAGCTCCTTGCAGCAGCTAAATCGGCCGGCTTCCTGCTGAATCTGGAAAGTTCGTCAGCGTGATGACATACATGTAATGTGTCATTGCAAGGAAGCCCTGCCCTTTAGGTAAACAGAGGCCCTTCGTGGTCACACAGGCAGGCCTTGATGTACGACCACAATTGAACCCCAAATCTTTATTACTTCCTGAGACGGTGGTTTTGCTCCATTTTAGACTTTTCCCACCTTGTTGCTGGAATCTTTAAAGAGTAGAGGAATCTTTGAGTTCACTTCAGAGGGTTTGTCATGTGTGAGTGCTTCTCTCCTTGAATAGTTTCGATCTGTTGCTTCTTGTCCTGCCTTCAGGTGCTTTGGAGAATAGCTTGACTCCTTCTTCTTTGTGGCAGCCCCTCATATATTGGAACACCATTATTATTTCACCCCCAGTCCTTCTTTTCATCAAACTAGACATACCCAGTTCCTGCAATTGTTCCTTATGTTTCAGCTTCCGGTCCCCTCATCATCTTTCTTGCTCTTCTCTGCACTCTTTCTAGAGTCTACACAATCTTTTTTACACCGTGGCGACCAAAACCGAATGTAATATTCCAAGTGTGGCCTTACCAAGGCATTATTAAGTGGTATTAACACTTCACGTAATCTTGATTCTCTCCCTATGTTTATGTAGCCTAGAACTGTGTTGGCTCACTCCTCTAAGAGATGGCTGAGGATTCTGGATATAAAAGCCTTCCTATTTGGAGGAAGAACAAAATAGAATAACAGAGTTGGAAGGGACCTTGGAGGTCTTCTAGTCCAACCCCCTGCCTAGACAGGAAACCCTACACCACTTCAGACAAATGGTTATCCAACATCTTCTTAAAAACGCCCGTTGTTGGAGCATTCACAACTTCTGGAGGCAAGTTGTTCCAATTGTTCTAACTTTCAGGAAATTTCTCCTTAGTTCAAAGTTGCTTCTCTTCTTGATTAGTGTCCACCCATTGTTTCTAGTCCTCCTTCAGGTGCTTTGGAGAACAGCTTGACTTATTCTTCTTTGGGGCAGCCCCTGAGATAGTGGAACACTGAAGGGTCAGCATCACACTGAAAACATGGGGAAATGGGATTCAATCCTTCACTCAGATGCTAAACCAGTTTTCTTCTGGCAAAATGAATTCCAACATGGATTGAGATGGTCAACTATTTTGTGATCAGGGCTGAGGCAGCTGTGATGAACAAGATGTACAGAGGGACTTCTGCAGAAATGGATTTCAAATGACCCCTTCCAGAATTTGGAAGCGAGGGAAACAGAGTCCTATATCTTCTGGCATAGACCGCTGTGAAACTATTATCCTTTTACCTGCTCTGAATGTACTATGAATCAAGGTCATTGAGTGAGCCCAATTGCTAATTTATCTCCTGTCAGGGAGAGAAATTCTCCTGGATACTTGCTCCTATCATTTTTCCTCCGGTCTAATGAAAGAACATTTTTCTTCAGAAATACTTTTAAAGGAGAGGAGAAATTGGGAGGTTTTTATCTGGGCAAATGCGTCCCCTTAATGCGTGACGATATGACCAAGGGGTGTGAGTGGCCTTGTGGAGTCCTCTCTCTGAGATCTTCAGCCTCTCTTTAGTACCCACCTTCACCAGTCTTCCAACACTTGAAGGGCTGCCCCAGAGAGGAGGGGGACAAGCTGTTTCCCAAAGCCCCTGAAGGCCAGACAAGGAATAATGGATGGAAACTCATCAAGGAGAGATTCAACCTGGAAATAAGGAGGAACTTTCTGACAGTGAGAACCATCAACCCAGGGAACAAAAGTTCCCTTCAAAAGTAGTGGGAGCTTCATCACTGGAGATTTTCAAGAAGACTTGCATCAGTGGACCAAAACTGGATGCAGTATTGCAAGCATGGCCTCATCAGTACAGTAGAAAGTGTTACTAGAAATGAACATGGCCTTGAAACTATCCCTCTGTTGATGCAGCCTAGGACTGCGTTGGCTTTTTTGGCAGCTGCAGCACACTGCTGCAATGGAAGCACAGAGAAGAGTAAGATCAGTTAGAGACTTAGTCTCTTTCCACCCGACACCCCCCCCCCCCAAATATGGTTCTGTTCTTTTCTTTTCTTTCTCTCTCTCTCTCTCTCTCTCTCTCTCTCTCTCTCTCTCTCTCTCTCTCCTATCTGTCTGCCTGCCTGTCTTCCTGGCTACATATCTTCCTAGCTACCTACCTATCATCCATCCATCCATCCATCCATCATACCATCCATCCATCCATCCATCCATCCATCCATCCATCCATCCATCCATCTATCTATCTATCTATCTATCTATCTATCTATCTAATCTATCTATCATCTATGTATCTGTTTATATCTATCATATCTATCTCTTTCTATATCTATCATGGATGTCTATCTATCCTCTATCCCAATCGTGCCTGTCTGTCTGTCTGTCCATCCGTCTGTCTGTCTGTCCTTCCATATCTATCTATCTATCTATCTATCTATCTATCTATCTATCTATCTATCTATCTATCTATCTATCATCTATCTATCTATCATCAACAGACTAGTCAAGGAACCACCAAGAACTTCCAACACTGACAGGGCAAGCCATTGTATATAAACAGAGAGCAAATGCCACTCCCTTCTAGCACTGACGATGTTACATAGTTGTGTCATTAAAAGTTGTGTCAACAAAACAAGGAAGGTCAGAGAGTGCCAAGGGCCGCACAGTTCAACATACAACATGCTTCATCAGATGCAAATTCAGCTTTTTATTGCAAAAAATCCAGTCGTTTCAAGTATATATATAGCAACAACCCACCTCTCATTATCTCTATCTATCTATCTATCTATCTATCTATCTATCTATCTATCTATCTATCTATCTATCATCTATCTATCTATCTATCATCTATCTATCTATCTATCTATCTATCTATCTATCTATCATCTATCTATCTATCATCTATCTATCTATCTATCTATCATCTATCTATCTATCTATCATCTATCTATCTATCTATCTATCTATCTATCTATCATCTATCTATCATCTATCTATCCTCTCTCTCTCTCTCTCTCTCTCTCTCTCTCTCTCTCTATCTATCTATCATCTATCTATCATCTATCTATCTATCTATCTATTTATCTATCTATCTATCTATCTATCATCTATCTATCTATCTATCTATCTATCTATCCTCTCTCTCTCTCTCTCTCTCTCTCTCTCTCTCTCTCTCTCTCTCTGCATATAAAACAATATTTTTGAAAGTATGGTGGCTCAAAGACTGCAGACATTCTTTTATTCCCCTTTTTATTCCTATTTCACTCCTGCCAACATCCAGAAACAAACCCCTAAGAACCTTTGGCACATCCTAAAAATAATTTTGACTCTGCTTTTCCCACAAAACTCGGTATAATGTTACAAACCTTCATCGTGTCCTCCTTTAATCCTTTTTATTTCTACGTAGACTAAATAGGCCTCGGTGCCTTATCTGTACTTTGATAACTGATAAACACCACATTGTGTCTTTCCCCCCCCCCCAAGGGTCAGAATAGAGCCACAACAAAAAGAAATCTAATTAACCAGGTCAACACCTCCATGAATTAAAAATAGAAGGAAAGGCCATCGTACCCTTGTACGTACAACCCGATCCCTTATATGCTTGATAGGATTATATTTCACCTTTAGAAAGAGGGGAGAATTCCCAGAGGCCGACATCAGAATATTTCCCAGACTCCATGAGGGAAAACCAACTGATTCAAGAGCAAAAAGTGGATGTAGAAAATCCCAAAGGTGCTTTTTTTTTTTTTCAAGAGGCAACTGGACTTTCTCGTTTTATCTTTGAAGACATTTCGCTTCTCATCCACGAAGCTTCTCCAGTTCTAACCGGATGATGGGGAAGGGAAGGATTTATGTTCCTTGCAGACAGCTGGTCATTTGCATCCTTTTGGAAGGTCATTGAGGCCACCTGGAGGTTTGTCTTTGTCCTCAGTTGTCCCAAAGATGCTTTTTCAAGAGGCAACTGGACTTTCTGGTTTTTCTTTGAAGACATTTCTAAGAAGCTTCTTCAGGTCTGACTGGATTGGGTGTGTGTGTGTGGAAGGATTTATTTGAGGACAAAGATAAACCTCCAGGTGCTTCAATGACCCTCTAAAAGGATGCAAATGACCAGCTGTCTGCAAGGAATGTAAATCCTTCCATTCCCCACTTTCCTGTCTGAGCTGAAGAAGCTTCTTGGATGAGAAGTGAAGCGTCTTCAAAAGAAAAAAAACAAGAAAGTCCAGTTGCCTCCTGAAAAAAGCACCTTTGGGACAACCAGGACCTGGATGGCTGGGAAAAATCTCCATAGACATTGGATGTAGAAAAGGAACTGAATACATATTTTTTTCAATTTTTCCTTTCCCCCTATTTTTCATTTTTATTTTTGCTATGGCAGCTGTGAATTTAAATTTGGAATGCAAGGGTCCTAAAGGAGAGGAAGAGGGGGGAGGGAGGGGGAGAGGGAGGGAGGGAGAAAGAGAGAGAGGGAGGGAGTAAGAGGGAGAGATGGAGGGGGAGATGGAGGGGGAGAGAGAGGAAGGAGTGAGGGATGGGAAGAGAGAGGGAGGGAGAGAGATGAGAATGGGGAAGGTGGCAGGGGGAGAGAGAGGGAGGGGAGAGAGAGGATGGACGAGAGAGGAGAGGGAGGGAGGGTGGCAGGGGGAGAGAGAGGGAGGGAGAGAGGGAGGGAGGGAGAGATGGAGGGAGGGAGAGAGAAGAAGGGAGTGAGGGATGGGGAGAGAGAGGGAGGGAGAGAGATGAGAAGGGGGAGGGTGGCAGGGGGAGAGAGAAGGAGGGGAGAGAGAGGGAGGGGAGAGAGAGGGAGGGGAGAGAGAGGGAGGGGAGAGATGAGAAGGTGGGAGGGGGGCAGGGGGAGAGAGAGGGAGGGAGAGAGGGAGGGAGGGAGAGAGGAAGGGAGAGAGGGAAGGAGGCAGAGAGAGGGAGAGAGATTCATGAAAACTTTCCAATATTTTCCTCTTTGGCAGAATGATAGAGAGATGACAGAAAGGTAGATGGAGGATAGGTAGGTCAACAACAACTCCCAGAATTCCTCACCTAGCACAACTGGCCGGGCAATTCTGGGAGAAAACATCCAGACATCTTAGACTGGATAAAAACCTGATAAGCTCTGCATTGCATTCGATATTGACTGTTGACTGGGTTAATTTGAAACGTCTTCTTCCGAGTCCAGCTCCTAATACTAAGTTTGACGGCGCTATTAATTTTTTTTTTAAAAAAAACCCCAACCTATCTGTGTGACTGTTATCAAGATGATGGGTGGGTGGGAGGACACGCTATGATTTATCTAAGCGAAGGAGTCGAGACAGCTTCCCTCTCGCACATCCCAGGCCAGGTTTTTCATTGGCAATCTGCAGCCCCCTCTGATTGTGTCATCTCAAGCCCCCCCCTCCATCCCCAGATGGTTCATCACAACTTCACTCGGAACCATAAAGCCAAATCTGTTCAATGCCCCTCCTCCCCCCCTCCATTGCTTCTCCCTTCCGGCCACCTTCTGCAGAGGCCGCGGCGAAATTAATTTTCCTAACTACAAATCCCTTCCAACCAGAAATCTTCACAATTAATAAGTATCTTGAGAAGAAAGAACAGGGTGGGGAAAAAATCTGAAGAACGGGGTGGGGCCCTGAGATCCAGAGAGAGGACGTGACTCTTTGCAAAGCATGTCTAAATGTTCACAAGACTGGTAAAACAGTTGTGGAACGACAAGGTTAGAAAATGTACATCTGCCACCTGCACAGGTGGCAGAAGGAGATTAAAGGATGAATTGTGGGTCATCTACAGAGTAACAGAGTTGGGAGGAAACTTGGAGGTCTACCAGTCCAACTCTTTGCTGAAACAGGAGACACTACACCATTTTGGAGAAATGGCGGTCCTGATTCTCCTTGTGATGAAGCACCCACAACTTCTGGTGGCAACTGTTAGGAAGTTCCTCCTTGATTCCAAGTGGCTTCTCTCCTTGATGGCCTTCCCTCTGTTGCTTCTTCTCCTGCCTTCAAGTGTTTTGGCGAATAGCTCGACTCCTTCCTCTTCTTCGTAAGAGTTCCTCAAATATTGGAAGTCTGCTATCATCTGCACCCTTTTACAGGGCTGTTGAAGCACGTGGAGGTTTACCTGTGTCCTCAGGGTCACCTGAGTGAGGAAATAGTTTCTGTAGTCTTCATTTTTTTCCTCTGGAAATCCCTTCCTACTCCCACACCATTCAAAGGGTCTTCATCCCAGATTGCATAGTTAAAAGTCTGTAGAGATTCTCAGTCATCCAGACTGAATTTTTCTTTGAAGACGTTTCACTTCTCATCCAAGAAGCTTCTTCGGCTCTGACTGGATGCAAGGATGCAAATGACGAGCTGTCTGCAAGGAATATAAATCCTTCCGTTCCCCACCATCCAGTCAGAGCTGAAGAAGCTTCTTGGATAAGAAGTCAAACGTCTTTAAAGAAAAAAAAACAAGAAAGTCCAGTTGTCTCCTGAAAAAGCACCTTTGAGAATCTCTACAGACTCCAGTGTTGGGAGCACCCACAACTTCTGGAGGCAAGCAGTTCCACTGATTGATTGTTCTCATTGTCCTTAGTTCTAGGTTGTATCTCTCCTTGATCAGTCTCCACCCATTACCTCTTGTCTTGCCCTCAGGTGCTTTGGAGAAGAGGTTCTCTCCTTCTTTATGTCAGCTTCTCAAATATTAGAAGACTGCTATCCTACAAACCATAGGCCTTCTCTTGAATGAAAAGAAGGACAAAGGATGACGTGTCCAATATCTCAGGGGTTGCCACAAAGAAGAGGGGGTCAACCTAATTCTCCAAAACACCTGAGGGTAGAAAAAGAAGCAATGGGTGGAAACTAATCAAGGGGAGAAGCAACTTAGAACTGAGGAGAAATTTCCTGACAGTTGGAACAATTAATCAGTGGAACAGAAGTTGCCTCCAGAAGTTGTGAATGCCCCAACACTGGAAGTCTTTAAGATGAGATTAGATAACCATTTATCTGAAATGGTATATAGGGGCAGATGGTAAGTCTTCTCCACTTCAGAGACCTAGAAAATCTTCCCTATTGTTCAGCGTGATATCTAGCAGTTTCAAGCTGGTGTCAGACCTGGAAGCCATTTTTTACATTGGGCCTTCAGGCCTGCCACATTTTCTACTGTGGGAAAATGGGAAGGGGAGATTATACAGAGTATGGGAGATAGATAGTCTAAATAACATTCCTTTCTCAGAGAGTCAAGGCCATCTTGCCTTGCAGCTGCGGTGGTGTGACTAGGAGACATCTCCAGTTGGGACGGTGCCTGATTGGATCATATGATGGACATGTGGGTGCTGGACAGGGACTTGGACTTTCAGTTGGGTGGGGAAAAGCTGGAAGCTCTCAAATTTGGGTTTTCCCAGATGTGCCAATATGACATCTCTAATAAATTGGAACTTTGGGGAAACTCAAGTCTCGGAGTCTCCTTTCGTTGGGGGTGTCAGTTGGAATGCTGCCAATTGGCTTTTTCAGCTGGAACTTAATGAATAACTAACCACAATTGCTAATAATTAAGATTAGATAATAGATAAGATAACCTTTATTGCCTTCTTTTTAACTCTGAGCACACTGGGCCACATTAAAAATGAAATTCTGTTGCCTGCTCTCAAAAGAAAGTATATATCTACTCTTACACATAAAGAATGCACACATGGTACACACACAGATCTGCAAATATAAATATTGCTAACAATTCATGGTTTCAAACTGGATTTCACTCCTTTTTTTTTAACCACATTGCTACGCTGGTTTGACCTTCTTTTACTCTGCGTGTTTTTTCCAAAATAAAAGCATAATATCCTCCAAAGCATCCGAAGGCAGGAGAAGAAGCAATGGATGGAAAGGAATCAAGGAGAGAAGCAACCTGGAACTAAGGAGAAGCTTCCTGATAGTTAGAACAATCAACTACTAGTGGAACTACTTCCCTCTAGAAGTTGGAGGTCCTTAAGAAGAGATTGGGCAGCCACTTGGTATAGGGTCTCCTGCTTGAGCAGGGGGTTGGACTAGAAGACCTCCAAGGTCCCTTCCAGCTCTATTCTGGTTAATAACAACACAGGCTGACTACAAGCAATTGCATGAGAAAGTAGCAACACTAAGGGTGGCATAATAGCAGAATTCCAGTATCTGACATGCTGCCACAAAGAAGGGGGGGTCAACCTATTTTCCAAAGCACCAGAAGGCAGGAGAAGAAACAATGGATGGAAACCAATTCAGGAGAGAAGCAATTGAGGAGAAACTTTCTAAAAGCGAGGGCAATTAACCAGTGGAACAGCTTGCCACCAGAAGTTGTGGGTGCTCCATCACTGGAGGTTTTTAAGAAGAGACTAGACAGCCACTTGCCTGGAATCATATAGGGTCTCCTGCCTGAGCAGGGGGATGGACTAGAAGACCTCCAAGGTCCCTTCCAGCTCTATTCTGTTGCAAAACCGTTTGCAATTGCCTCTTGGGTGACTTTTGAGGTATGAGATCTAGTCTTGTTATGAGGCCACAACATTTCTTCCTTGTTCTCCTGGATGTTACTTAATCATGGTTTACCCTTCGCAAATATACAAAGATTGAAAACATAGAAATAATGATTAGCTTCTCACAGACCAAGTCCGACAAGCAGGAGATGTTCGAAACGAAGGCACCGGTTCTGGAAAGAACAACCTTCAGAATTGGAAATCGCACAATAGGGGCTGGCAGATCAACATTGATTTATAATACAAAATAATATATTCGGAGAAGCAGACATGGAAGAGCTGCAGAGGTCTATCCAGGGCAGGGAAATCGACATCCTTGGCAGAAGTAGCTCACCCCAAAATAAAATAATAGGAAAACCAGGGATTCAGAAAAGCACCGTGTGCAAAATAAAATTCTTCTAGTAGGAATAAATCACTGCTCTGTCCTTTAGTGCTCTGTGGTTGTGGTAGTTTTGAGTTTAAGCTGCCAGGAATAGCCAGTCCCTAGATGATTAGCTCAAGATCCAGATAGCATCACCACCAGATGGATTCGTAACTGGCCGACAAACTGTATTCAATGAGTAGTCCTTAATGCAGGGGTGTCCAAACTTGGGAACTTACAATACAATACAATACAATACAATACAATAAAATACAATACAACAATAGAGTTGGAAGGGAGCTTGGAGGTCTGCTAGTCCAACCCCCTGCCTAGGCAGGAAACCCTATACCCTTTCAGACAGATGGCTATCCAACATCTTCTTAAAGACTTCCAGTGTTGGGGCATTCACAACTTCTGGAGGCAACTTCTGTTCCACTGATTAATTGTTCTAACTGTCAGGAAGTTTCTCTTTAGTTCTAAGTTGCTTCTCTCCTTGATTAGTTTCCACCCATTGCTTCTTGTTCTACCCTCAGGTGCTTTGGATAATAGCTTGATTCCCTCTTCTTTGTGGCAACCCCTGAGATATTGGAACTCTGCTATCATGTCTCCCCTAGTCCTTCTTTCTCTTAAGCTAAACATACCCAGTTCCTGCAACCGTTCTTCATATGTTTTAGTCTCCAGTCCCCTAATCATCTTTGTTGCGGGGAGAATTCGGGGAGTTGAAATCCATGAGTCTTCAAGTTCCCAGGTTTGGACTGTGTTGGCTGGGGAATTCTGGGAGTCGAAGTCCACAAGTCTTAAAGTTCCCAAGTTTGGACACCCCTGCATTAATGAGTCTAAGTCTACATGAAGGGAAATAAGCTGTGAGGTACCACAAGTTTCTGTCTTACACCCAGCACTCTTCAATATCTTCATAAACGACTTAGACGAGCGAATAGAAGGGGAACTTACTAAATTTGCAGATGATACTAAGCTGGCAGGGATAGCCAACACCCTAGAACAATGATGGCGAACCTATGGCACAGGTGACTCTGCGGGCATGTGAGCTGTTGCCAGCTGATATTCAGCCTCTCTGGAGGGCCGGGGGAGGGCTTTTTCACCCTCCCCAGGCTCCAGGGAAGTTTGGAAAGGAACCGTTTCTGGCTTCGGAAGAGCTTCCGAGGGACCGGGGTGAGTGAAAATGGCATTATGAGTGCTGGCAGACATGCTGTTATTGTTCACGATCACATTTTTGGCACCCAACAGCCAAGCCATTGATGGTGAACCTATGGCACGCGTGCCCGAAGTGGCACATGGAGCCATGTTGCCTGGCATGCACGCCGTTGCCGGTTCCTCTCCCGGGTTTCTGGCACGCACAAACGCACGATGGTCAGCTGGCCTTCGTGCATGCGGCAGTGCCAGAAACTGGAACAGTTGGTCTCCCGTTTTCTCACATGAGCAAGCACGCCGGCCAGCTGATCGCACCAGTAACGAGAGAACTAGCTGGCTGGCGCACATGTGCGTGCTGGAAACTGGACGTTTATTTTCCAGGGCGTGCATACCCCCTGGGCAGCTCCTCTTCCGGATTGTGGGCCAGACGAGCACATGCATGCTCCCTTTTTGGCACTTGGATCTTCATCCCTGGAAGCTTTCAAGAAACGACTGGGCGGCCCTCTGCCAGAAATGGTGTAGGTCTCCTCCTTGGGCAGGGGGTTGGACTAGATGACCTACAGGGTCCCTTCCAACTCTGTTATTCTGCATTCTAATTGTGGTCATAAACTGAGAATTGCCTTTAAGCCCTTACAAATTCACATTCATCCACCCACAGAATCACTGCTAGTTTTCTCTTCGCTTCAGTTGTTTCCCCTTACAAGGAGAATATCTGCTATTAATATATACAGCCGGCTCCCTTAATCCGTTTAAAAGCCTCCATGTATTTTTGCAGATGTTTCGCTGGAAGTATCGTTATGTCTGGGTCTGAGCTGAGATAGTCATTTGAATGTTGGTGGCGAGACTCTTATTTTATTACGCATTTAATTTGGTTGCGATAGAAAAAAATATATGGGAGTCGTACAAGGGATTCTGGGGCAATAATTCCATTAAGGCCACTCTAGAAAAAAGTAAGGATCTACATTTAGGCAAGAAAAACCAAATGCACAAGTATAGGATTGGTAGTCCCTGTCTCAATAGTCGTAACTGTGAGAGGGATCTTGGAGTCCTAGTGGACATTTAAATAGGAGCCAGCTGTGTGCAGCAGCTGCCAGAAAAGCCAACACAGTTCTAGGGTGCATCAACAAAGGAATAGAATCAAGATCACGTGAAGTGTTAATACCAATTTATAAGGCCTTGGTAAGGCCACGCTTGGAATACTGCATTCAGTTTTGGTGACCACGATTTAGAAAAGATGTGGAGACTCTAGAAAAAGTGCAGAGAAGAGCAACAAAGAAGATTAGGGGACTGGAGGCTAAAAGATATGAAGAATGGTTGCAGGAACTGGGCATGGCTAGTTTGATGAAAAGAAGGACTAGGGGAGACATGATAGCAAACTTCCAATATCTCAGGGGAGATATTGAAAGAAGAGGGAGTCAAACTATTCTCCAAGGCACCTGAGGGTGGAACAAGAAGCAATGGGTGGAAACTAATCAAGGAGAGGAGCAATCTAGAACTAAGGAGAAATTTCCTGACTTTGAGAAGGATTAGCCTTGGAGTACTGTATCCAGTTTTGGTCACCACAATATAAAAGGTTGAGACTCTGGAAAGAGTGCAGAGAAGAGCAACCAAGATGATTAGGGGACTGGCAGCTAAAACATTGCAGGAATGAGATATGTCTAGTTCACAGGTATCAAACTTGACTTCATTGAGG
Source organism: Natrix helvetica (assembly GCF_964273705.1). NCBI lineage: Eukaryota > Metazoa > Chordata > Lepidosauria > Squamata > Natricidae > Natrix > Natrix helvetica. The sequence goes on from NC_138552.1 coordinate 3,686,489, forward strand.
GCCGCATCATGGCCAGGGTGGGTGTGGCCAGCTTGACATAACTCATGTCAGGGGTGCCTGTGATAGCCCAAGTGCTCTGTCAGAAAAAGCAGACTCCTGGGCTCTGTTTTCAGCTGTGACAGCTCTATTCTGATTGAAATACCATTTGTAATTTCCTGACAGTGAGAATAATGGATCAGTGGAAGTTTTGGAGGCTTCATCACTGGAGACTTTTAAGAAGAGATTGGACAACCATTTGTCTGAAATGGGGGTTCGACTAGAAGACCTTCGAAGTCCCTTCCAACTGTGCTATTCTGTTACTCATCAGACGATCTTGAACTTTTTTCCTGGTGCCTGTTTTTGTTGCCTCTATGAGCAGGAGAAGAACTTTGGCTGGTCTTCCTGAAATGGTCCATTCTCCTATGTTCCTTTCTCCAAAGCAGGGATCTCCAAACTTGGCCAATTTAATCCTTGTGGATGTCAACTCCTAGAATTGCTCAGTCAGCCATTTTGGCTGAGGAATTCTGGGAGTTGAAGTCCGCGAGTCTTAAAGCCCTCTCGTTTAGGGGAAAGGAACACCAGGGGAGTGGACCATTTGAGGAAGACCGGCCAGAGGTCTTTTCCTGCTCCAAACCTTGAATTCTCCTCCTGCTCTCATGAATTATTGACATCAGGAAACCACAGAGATATCAGATGGAGGTGATGGTAATGTTATTTTTCTGAAGGGATGAATCAAGGATGAATTAATGAGCTGCAATGGGTAAAAAAGAAGAAGAAGAGAAACCACATTTAAATGAAGGGAGAGGAAGGCAGCAATCAAACATGACAATCCATCATCAGGTGCCTTTCAGGAAAGGTGGGTGGCTTTCAAACAGGTGTCACTGGGTTTTAAGAAATGTACACCCCTAGGAAGATTGCTTTGGGCTCCTGTCACTGTCATAAAGTTGGCCTTAGCTGCGTGGCTTCCTCATCACTCATCGGTTCTCTCGCTCCCTCCCCCCCTGATTTAAGGACCTGCCTGAACGGTCTGAAGCATATTGATAAAAAAAAAAACTTGCCAGGTGCTCGGCTGGGAGTCCATCAAGGCTTTCAGAAGAAAGGGGAAGGGGTGTCAGCTGGTTGCATCCAAATTAAGGGGATTGTCAAGCCCAGGAAATCAGGCCGTCCGGATGAATGCGTGCAGGTGTATCCTATGCTGCAGCTCTCTCTGCGAGAATCTGAACTCCTAACAGTCGAAGCAAATTGGAGATGGAGGTAGATAAGAGTCAATGGAATTCAAGGTGGGTTGAATTGAGATCGCTTGTAGGGGTGAAGGGACTCCAGACTGATGATGTGTTTGAGTCCTTACTTTGGGCTCAGCCTGATTATCTCCGGCTCGACTTCCCTGTCGCTACCCCTCACCGTGAGGAGGCGGAGCCAGCTCGTCCAAGCTGGTACCGCCCCAAGCACCTGATGGAACCGGAGAGGTTCCAGACGGAGCTTGGGCCGCTACCTGTAGCCCTGACCCGCGCTCGGTCAGAGGACCTAGTGGCCGCCTGGAATATGGTGGCGGCTGGGGCCTTGGACCAGGTTGCGCCTTTGCGACCTCTCCTGCGGCAGTGATCCGCCCGAGCCCCTTGGTACACCGAGGAGCTGAGGGCGATGAAGCGCCATAGGAGACGTCTAGAGAGCAGGTGGAGGTCCTCACGCTCCGAGTCTGATCGAACACAGGTAAGATCCTATTTACGGACCTACCTTGTGGCATTGAGAGTGGCCAAACGTAGACATTGTGCCGCTCTTATTGCGTCCGCGGATAACTGCCCTGCCGCCCTGTTTAGGGTGACCCGCTCCCTCCTATCACAGGGGGCGCGGGTGGCGCCCTTGCAGGGTAGAGCAGAGGAGTTTGGGGAATATCTGCAGGACAAAGTCACTCAGATCCGGAGCGGATGGGCCCCCTCCAGTGGCCCGGACAAGCCGTCAACAGTGAGTCTTGTAAGACCACTCTGGGAGGAGTTTGACTCTGTTGCCCCCGAGGATTTGGACAGGTTGCGTGGACGGCTGCGGCCCACCACATGTTTAATGGACCCGTGTCCCTCCTGGCTGGTACTGGCATCCTGAGAGGTGAAACGAGGCTGGCTTCTGGGCCTGGTAAACGCTTCATTGGGTGAGGGATCCTTACCAACTGCTAATTATCGTCCAGTCTCCAACCTTCCTTTTTTAGCGAAGGTTGTTGAGAATGTGGTGGCGCAGCAATTTCCATGACACCTTGACGAATCCGAATATCTAGACCCACGCCAGTCCGGCTTCCGACCCGGACACAGCACAGAGACAGCCTTGGTCGCGCTGGTTGATGATCTCTGGAGGGCCAGAGATAGAGGTTGCTCCTCTATCCTGGTCCTATTAGATCTCTCAGCGGCTTTTGATAACATCGACCATGGTATCCTATTGCGCCGGCTGGAGGGGATGGGAGTCGGAGGCACCATTTTACGGTGGTTCGGCTCCTACCTCTCCGACCGGTCGCAATGTGTGTTGACGGGGGGGCAGAGGTCGACCCTGAGGTCACTCACTTGTGGGGTGCCGCAGGGATCGGTCCTTTCGCCCCTCCTGTTCAACACATATGTGAAGCCGCTGGGGGAGATCATCCGTGGTCTTGGGGTTGAATACCATCTGTACGCTGATGATACTCAGCTGTACGTTTCAACCCCAAACCACCCCAGTGAGGCTGTCGAAGTGATGTCCCGGTGTTTGGAAGCCGTCAGGGTCTGGATGGGGGACAACAGACTCAAACTCAACCCCTCCAAGACTGAGTGGCTGTGGCTACCGGCACCTCGGTTCAGTCAGCTAATCCCAACGCTGGCCATAGGGGGCGAGCAGCTGCCCCCTGTGGAACGGGCGCGCAATTTGGGCGTCCTCCTAGATGCCCGGCTGTCAATGGATGACCATGTGGCAGCCGTGGCAAGGGGGGCGTTCCACCAGGTTCGCCTGGTGCGCCAATTGCGCCCCCTCCTGGACCGGGATGCCCTACGCACGGTCACTCATGCACTGGTGACGTCTCGCCTGGACTACTGTAATGCTCTCTACATGGGGCTTCCCTTGGGACGCGCCCGAAGACTGCAGCTAGTCCAGAACGCAGCCGCGCGGGCAGTCATGGGGAGTACCAGGTACTCCCATGTAACACCGCTCCTGCGCGAGCTGCACTGGCTGCCTGTGGTCTTTCGGGTGCGTTTCAAGGTTCTGACCACCATCTTTAAAGCGCTCCATGGCATAGGGCCCAGTTACCTGCGGGATCGCGTCCTCCCACATACATCCCAGCGGCCAATTCGCTCTCACAGGGAGGGGCTTCTCCTGGTGCCGTCCGCTAGGCAATGCCAGCGGGCGACGCCAAGGAGGAGGGCCTTCTCTGGAATGACCTCCCCCCCGACATTAGAACCACCACCGACTTCCGCTCCTTCTGGCAGAAACTAAAGACTCACCTGTTTCGACTGGCTGGCCTGGCATAATTTCAACGCCTATCTCCTGGCATTTATATTTTTACTGGTTTTTAAGGGGATTATTCTGTAGACTTAATTTTATTGGGTATTGGGATTTTAATGTCTGTTATTTTAATTATTTATTAGCAATACAGTCCTGCACATCTTTTATCCTCCTCTTATCCATCTATTTTATATTTGTATATGTATACTGTCCATTTAGTAATTTTAATTGTTTTAATTTTGTACTTTGACATGGACTGTACACCGCCCCGAGTCCCTTTCGGGAGAGGGGGCGGTCTACAAGCGCTAATAAATTGAAAATTGAATCTCATGGATGGATGGATGGATGGATGGATGGATGGATGGATGGATGATGGATAGATAGATGATAGATTATATATATATATATATATATATATATATATATATATATATATATATATATATATATATATATATATATATATATATATATATATATATATATATATATATATATATATATATATATGAGATAGATAGATAGGATAGATAGACATACACAGAAAGAGAGAGAGAGAGAGATGAAATGTTAGATGATAGATGATGGATGGGTGGGTGGGTGGGTGGATGGGTGAGGTGGGTGGGTTTTTAGGTAAGTTGATTGGTTAGTAGGTAGGTAAGTAGATAGATAAATAGTCAAGCACCAGAAATCAGGAATCCAGGAAGTTCAAATGAATATATTGATTGGAAGTGTATACTCTCTACATGAATCTGAACTTCTTGCAGTCAAAGCAAATTGTTGAGTTGGACTCAACTCTCTTGTGGGCATAAAGATATTTGGGACGTATGACATAGCTGACCCCCCCCCCCCTCAGGCTCACCCTGGTCATCTCCTATGGATTGTGATCTGTGTAGACTTACACAAGGTGCCAAAACCTCAACTTTGGACAAGAAACTCCAACATCTCTGTTAACAATCTGCTAAGATAACCTCTGGTATGCCACAATCCCTTCTACCGAGGAAGGATTGAGTTTGTCATCTGCACCTCCAGAACTGTCTGGTTTGGTTCTGCAACCCAACAAAACAGACTTCAGAGGTAATCAGAACTGCAGAAAAACCAATGGCTACCAACCTGCCTTCCATCGAGGTCCTGCACACTGCACGAGTTAAAAAGAGGGCTGTGAAAATATCTACAGAACCCGCACATCTGGGACATAAATTGTTTCAACTCCTACCCTCAAAATGATGCTATAGAGCACTGCACACCAAGACAACTAGACACAAGGACAGTTTTCCCCCAAATGCCATCACTCTGCTAAACAACTAATTCCCTCACCACTGTCAAACTATTTACTAAGTCTGCATTACTATTACCTTTAATCTTCTCATCGTTACTATCGCCCATCTTTTCCCACTTATGACTGCAGGACTGTTACTTTGTGGCTCGTATCCTTACGATTTATATTGATTGTTTCCTGATTGCTTATTTGTACCCTATGACTATCACTAAGTGTTGTGCCTTATGATTCTTGATGAATGTATCTTGTCTTTTTATGTACACTGAGAGCATCTGCACCAAAGGCAAATTCCTTGTTTGTGCAATCACACTTGGCCAATAAAGAATTATATTCTGTTCTGTTCTGTTCTGTTCTCTTCCGTTCCATTCCGCATTGTATTGTATTGTATTGTATTGTATTGTATTGTATTCTATTCTATTCTATTCTATTCTAAAGTGGTTGAACCACCAATTTCCACTTTCCTTTTTAGCCGAGCTTTTGCCAGGGTTAGGATATGAGTTAGACCTCCATCCCCTTATGAAATACTCTATAAAAACCTGAATTAGTCCCTCCAATTATTTACTTTTGGTTCCCAACCATGACCTTCTGTTTTCCCACTTCTTTGCACAATCCTCGGATCGCGATTTAACATGATTTAATTATTTTTATTCATAGTCTAATCTCTTCTCTTTGTGGTCGTGAGGACGGTTCTTTTTCCTGTGGAAGGTTGTTTTAATTATCTATGATTAGGTTACACAATGGTGCTGATCTTGTTTCTCCTCTCTATTCAAACCTTTTATTGCATTGCCTTGTGTCTTTCGGTTACATAACGTGGTGGTTTTTTTAAATGCTTATTGAATGTCTAACAAATACATTGAATAACAGGAGTAATAAAGCAGGAGGCAATGTAATAGCTGGCGGAACACAAAGCGGAGACCCTGGGCCACTTCGAAAGAGTCGTAAAAACACTGGGAAATACAATGCGAAGCTTTTCTGCATTCAAAAGTCACTTCAGAACACGGAATATAAGAGGCTTGGAAGGGACCTTGGAGGTCTTCTAGTCCAAAGCTCTGATTAAGAGGCTTCTTTGCAAGAGGCAACTGGACATTCAGATGAACATAGTTGGAAGGGACCTTATAGGTCATCTAGTCCAACCCCCCACCCAAGCAGGAGACCCTACACCATTTCTGATAAATGGCAGTCCAATCTCTTCTTGAAAGCCTCCAGTGATTAAGGTTCCACAACTTCCGAAGGGAACTTTTGTTCCATGGGTTGATTGTTCTCACTGTCAGAAAGTTCCTCCTTATTTCTAGATTGAATCTCTCCTTGTTCAGTTTCCATCCATTAGTCCTTGTGTGGATTCAGATACTTTGGAAAGTAGCTTGAACCCCCCATCCTCTCTGGAGCAGCCCCTCAAATATTGGAAGACTGTTATCATGTCTCCCCTGGTCCTTCTCTTCACTAGACCAGCCATGCCCAGTTCCTGCAACCGTTCTTCATATATTTGAGCCTCCAGTCCCCTCATCATCCTCTTCTCTGCACTATTTCTAGAATCTCAACATCTTTTTTATAGTGTGGTGACCAAACCTGGATGGTGTTTTTTTTTTAATTCTGGCTTTTCTTTGAAGATATTTCACTTCTCATCCAAGAAACCTCTTCAGCTCTGACTGGATGTTGGGGAATGGCAGGTTTTTCTGGTTTCCTGGTCCAGAAAGTCAAGTTGTCTCTTCCAAAAAAATAAAAAATAAATAAAAAGCACCTTTGGGACTACTATTCTATTCTATTCTATTCTATTCTATTCTATTCTGTTCTGTTCTGTTCTGTTCTGTTCTGTTCTATTCTTTCTCTTATTCTGTTCTGTTCTGTTCCGTTCTGTTCTGTTTGTTCTCTTATTCTATTCTATTCTATTCTATCCTATTCTATCCTATTCTATCCTATTCTATTCTATCCTATTCTATTCTATTCTACGACAGCTATCATGTTGCCTCTAGTTCTGAATGTTTTCCTGTCAACGTTTCATCACCAAACTAGGTAACATCCTCAGTGCTAAATGGGAGTGGAGTTTGTTCTCTTTTTAGATACCAGTGGCGTTCCTTGCCAGTGTTGAGGGGAGTGTTAAGATGTTGTTCCCTAGTTCGGTCATGAAATGTCTGCAACAAAACAGGGAAGCTCAGAGAGCCGCAGTAAAATTGTCTGTGTTTTCTTGAAAACTTGAGCTGGGAAGGAGCTAAGGAATATGAAGAACGATTGCAGGAACTGGGCATGGCTGGTCTAGTGAAGAGAAGGACCAGGGGAGACATGATAGCACTCTTCCAATATCTCAGGGGTTGCCCCAAATAAGAGGGAGCAAAACTATTCTCCAAGGCACATGAGGGTAGAACAAGCAGCAATGGGTGGAAACTAATCAAGGAGAGAAGCAACTTAGAACTGAGGAGAAACTTCCTGACAGTTAGAACAATTAATCAGTGGAACAGCTTGCCTCCAGAAGTTGTGAATGCCCCAACACTGGAAGTCTTTAAGATGATGTTGGATAGCTATTTGTCTGAAGTGGTGTAGGGTTTCCTGCCTAAGCAGGGGGTTAGACTAGAAGACCTCCAAAGTCCCTTCCAACTCTATTATTCTATTCTATTCTTTTTTTTAGAAGATGTTGGATACCCATTTGTCTGAAGTGTTGTAGGGTTTCCTGCCTAAGCAGGGGGTTGGACTAGAGGACCTTCGAGGTTCCTTCCAACTCTTGTTATTCTATATTCTAATAATATGAGAAGGAACAAAGAGCTGGTTAGATGGGATGAAACGATCCCAAATGCATCGTCTTTTAGAACGGCCCCCTCCAAGGAATTATTTTCCAAAAAGCATTTTCAATTAGGTATGAAATGAAAGAGCTCCTGTGATGTCCATTCTCTCGGGGAAAAAAATTTCTGTAATTTGTTTGTTTGAAAAGAGAGCGCTCATAGCCACCCCAAATGGCATTTAAATGTTAATCAAGTCAGAGGATGGGAAAACACACACCAATCACGATTCCATTTAAGGTTAAAGGTTTTCTTTCTTTTCAAAGAGGGGTCGGTGTCTCAACTTTGAAGCTGGCTGACCGAAGCCATCTTGGGGGCTTCACTGTTGCCACAATAGTCCTAAGGGATAGGGAGGAGGGGGGGGGGGAATAGAGATAGCTGGAGTTTTGGAGCAGTGGTGAACTCTAAAATGTTTTCCTACCAGTTCTGTGGTCATGGCTTGATTGGGTGGGTGTGACTATGTAGTTATGTGACTGGGGGGCATCAAAAGACAGAAACTCACTTTAACGATTTCCTGCTGGAGGAGGGGGTTGGACTAGATGACCTCCAGGTCCCTTCCAGCCCTGGATTGCTGTGCTCTTTCAAGGTATCCTCTGAAGCTGTGTCTAGTGCCAGGTTTGTGGTCTTTCCTCCCTCTCCTTTTTTCCTTCCTTCCTTCCTTCCTTCCTTCCTTCCTTCCTTCCTTCCTTCCCTCCCTCCCTCACTCCCTTTTTTTTTTTACTTTGTTAAGCATCTTTTTACTACAGGTTCGGGTGAACAGTAGTATTGTTTATTACCACTTTGGGTGAACTGGCCTGAACCGGGAGCATTTCACCCCTGTTTTGTAGCCAAAACAGAATAGATTCCCCTGGGAACCAAGGACATTCCCACAGGTGGCTGAAGAAAGGAGGAGTGAAATTTCCAAGCAACTGGACAGCCCCTTGATTGCACCAGGTGGCTGATCGTTTGGGAAAGGGGGAAAACTTTTAGTTAGGACTGGAGGCTAAAACATATGAAGAATAGTTGCATGAACTGGGCTTGTCTAGCCTAGTGAAGAGAATATAGGTTTATACTCCAGGGGAGACATGATAGCAAGGTTCCAATTGGTGGTGGGATTCGAATAAGTTAACAGCCAGTTCTCTGCTCTAATGACCAGCTGGGTAGATGGGGTCAGTGGTCATGTGACTGGGTGGGCATGGCCCACTCAACGTCACTCACGTCAATGGGTGCTTTGCCTTAGTTGTCACAATGCAATAAGGGTTAACCGGACAGGCAGTTTCTGTAAGCAGGGCAATAAAGATGAGGCTAGAAACAACACCAGAATGTTTCCTTCCTGCCTTCCTTACAGGATTAGCCCTGTAAAGTGGGAAAAAAACAAAAGGAGATTTGTTCCAACAACCAGTTCTCCCAACTGCTTTGAAAGTTAACAACTGATTCTCTTGAATAGGTGCAAATTGGCTGAATCCTACTACTGCTTCCAATATTTGAGGGCCTGCCACAGAAAGGAGCGTGGGTCAAGCTATTTCCCAAGGCACCCGAAGGCCAGACAAGGAAGAATGGATGGAAACTGAACAAGGAGAGATTGAAGCTAGAAATACAGAGGAAATTCCTGACAGGGAGAACAATCAACCCATGGAACAGAAGTTGCCTTCGCAAGTTTTGCAGCTTCATTGCTGGAGGCATTCAAGAAGAGACTGGACTGCCATCTGTCAGAATCGGTGTAGGCTCTCCTGCTTGAGCGGGGGTTGGACTAGATGACCTACAAGGTCCCTTCCAACGCAGTTAATCTGTCATTTATATTAGATAGAGGTAGTGGGGGAGAGAGGGGGGGTGTCTGTTCCCCTATCCAGCTCGTCATCTGCGGCTTGAGGAGAACATAGGCCAAGAATAATGCAAATGCAATCCGGAAAGAGAAGTGACATTTGGAGTTGCATTACCTTAAAGTCAATATCATTACCTCTGATATTTACTGTGGCATGCCAGGCTTAGAATGAAATTCCAAGGTTCATCCATCTCCCCGTCTGCTCAACGGCTTTGGCCACGCCGTTTTCTATTGGGTTGTACTTATTGGTCTGTGCAAATTAACACGTCCCAAAGCCCCCCAGAACTGGTCGCGGGGGTGGCGGGGTGGGGAAAAAACAACAAAACAACAACAACCCAGAATTGTATTGGAGGGGGAAACTATTTTTGCAAGCGCCATGGTTGCGCGGTGGTTAGGACGCAGTATTGCAGGCTGACTCTGCCGACTGCTAGCAGTTCGATTCTCATCTTCTTCTAGTCCAGCCCCCTGCTCAAGCAAGAGACCCTGTACAATTTGAGACTAGTGACTGTCTAGTCTCTTCTTAAAAACCTCCACTGATGAATCACCCAGATTCTGACTGGCTCAAGATTGTTTCAGCCTTCCGTCCTTCCCAGGTTGGTAAAATGAGGACCTAGATTACTGGGGGAACGATCCTGATTCTGTGAACTGCTTAGAGAGGGGTGGAAAGCATTATGAAGTGGTATGTAAGTCTGCTATTGCTATTCCTTCCTTCCTTCCTTCCTTCCTTCCTTCCTTCCTTCCTTCCTTCCTTCCTTCCTTCCTTCCTTCCGCCATAGTGGTGCAGTGGTTAGAATGCAGTATTTTCAGATTAACTCATCCCCCCTCATCCCCCCTCATCCACGATCTAATTTTGGAGGGGGAGCCGGACCTCGCAGGAATAACTGAGACCTGGTTGGGCCACGAGGGAGGCTTACCCCTCGTGGAAATGTGCCCGCCGGGTTATCGAGCATTTCACCAGCCTCGGGCCCAGGGAAGGGGCGGTGGGGTAGCAGTGATTATCCGGGAAGACTTGGAGCCGAGAGAGTTCACGGTGCCGCAGACATCCGGGTGTGAGTCCCTTGTCGTGAGATGGGGCCCTGGGAGGCAGTTGGGCCTGCTGATAGTATACCTGGCTCCTCGCTATACATCAGCGGCCCTGCCTGAACTCCTCGAGCTGATCTCATCGGTGGCGGTTGAGACCCCCAAACTTTTAGTGATGGGGGATTTTAACCTGCCGTCGATGGGAGAAGCGTCTGAGGGGGTTCGGGAGTTCATGGCTTCCATGGCAGCCATGGACCTGACCCAATTAATTCAGGGCCCTACTCACGAGGGAGGCCACACACTGGACCTTGTTTTTGTCTCTGGCCAGTGGACGAGTGATCTGGGAATAGGGGATCCAACTATTACTCCCCTGTCATGGTCAGACCACTCACTTCTCCGGCTTGACTTCCCTGGTGCTACCCCCCGCTGCGGGGAGGCGGAACCGGAAGGTATTAGATGGTTCCGCCCCAAGCGCCTGATGGAACCAGATAGGTTCCAGACGGAGCTTGGGCCACCACCTGTGGACCTGACCAGCCCCCGAGTGGAGGACCTGGTAGACGCATGGAATAGTGCGACTGCCGGGGCCCTAGACCGGGTGGTGCCTTTGCGGCCTCTCCTGCGGCGACGAACCACCCTGGCCCCTTGGTTTACCGAGGAGCTAAGGGTGATGAAACGCCACAAGAGACGCCTAGAGAGTCGTTGGAGATCCTCCCGTTCCGAATTTGACCGAGCACAGGCACGAGCCTATTTGAGGACGTACCTCGTGGCATTAAGAGCGGCCAAACGTCAACATTGCGCCGCTCTTATTGCGTCCGCAGATAACCGCCCTGCCGCCCTGTTTCGGGTGACTCGCTCCCTCTTGTCTGAGAGACCGCGGGAAGCCCCTTTACAGGGCAGAGCAGAGGAGTTTGGGAAATATCTACAGGACAAAGTCGCTCAAATCCGGATGGGATGGGCCCCTTTCAGTGGTCCAGTAGAGACGCCCGTGGCGAGTCTTGAGGGACCGCTTTGGGAGGAGTTTGACTCGGTTGCCATCGAGGATTTGGACAGGTTGCGTGGACGTCTGCGACCCACCACATGTTTATTGGACCCGTGTCCCTCCTGGCTTGTACTGGCATCCTGGGAGGTTACGCGTGACTGGCTCCTGGGCCTAGTGAACGCCTCGTTGGGTGAGGGGTCTCTACCGGCCGCCTTGAAAGAGGCGGTGGTGAGGCCCCTGCTCAAGAAGCCTTCCCTGGACCCAACGGACCTAGTCAATTATCGTCCAGTCTCAAACCTTCCTTTCTTAGCGAAGGTTGTAGAGAGTGTGGTGGTACAGCAGTTCCCACGTCACCTGGAGGAAAATGATTATCTAGACCCGCGCCAGTCCGGCTTCCGTCCCGGGCACAGCACGGAGACGGCCTTGGTCGCATTGGTGGATGATCTCTGGAGGGCCAGAGATAGGGGTTGTTCCTCTATCCTGGTCCTATTAGATCTCTCGGCGGCGTTCGATACCATCGACCATGGTATCCTGTTGCACCGGCTAGAGGGGTTGGGAGTCAGGGGCACCGTTCTACGGTGGTTTGGCTCCTTTCTCTCTGACCGGACGCAACGTGTGTTGGCAGGGGAGCAGAGTTCGACTCGGAGGTCACTCACATGTGGAGTGCCACAGGGATCGGTGCTCTCGCCTCTCCTGTTCAACACATACATGAAACCGCTGGGCGAGATCATCCGTGGTTTTGGGGTGGGATATCATCTGTATGCTGATGATACTCAGCTATACATTTCCACCCCGAACCACCCCAATGAGGCCGTCGAAATGATGTCCCGGTGTTTGGAGGCCGTACGGGTCTGGATGGATGGCAACCGACTAAAACTCAACCCTTCCAAGACGGAGTGGCTGTGGCTTCCGGCCCCCCGGTTCAACCAGGTGCTTCCATCTCTGGCCATTGGGGGCGTGCAACTAGCCCCCATGGAACAGGTGCGCAATTTGGGCGTCCTCCTAGATGCCCGGCTGTCCATGGATGACCATGTAACAGCCGTGGCAAGGGGGGCGTTCCATCAGGTCCGCCTGATGCGCCAATTGCGCCCCTTATTGGACCGGGATGCCTTACGCACAGTCACCCATGCGCTAGTGACGTCTCGCCTGGACTACTGCAATGCTCTCTACATGGGGCTTCCCTTGAGATGCACTCGGAGACTATACAATACAATACAATACAATAATACAATAGTAGAGTTGGAAGGGACCTTGGAGGTCTTCTAGTCCAACCCCCTGCCTAGGCAGGAAACCCTATACCGTTTCAGACAAATAGCTATCCAACATCTTCTTAAAGACTTCCAGTGTTGGGGCATTCACAACTTCTGGAGGCAAGCTGTTCCACTGATTAATTGTTCTCACTGTCAGGAAATTTCTCCTCAGTTCTAAGTTGCTTCTCTCCTTGATTAGTTTCCACCCATTGCTTCTTGTTCTACCCTCAGGTGCTTTAGAGAATAGTTTGACTCCCTCTTCTTTGTGGCAACCTCAAACTACAGTTGGTCCAGAATGCGGCCGCGCGGGTGATTATGGGGAGGACTAGATACTCCCCTGTAACACCTCTCCTGCGCGAGCTGCACTGGCTTCCTGTGGTCTACCGAGTGCGTTTCAAGGTTTTGATTATGATCTTTAAAGCGCTTCATGGCTCAGGACCTAGTTACATGCAGGATCGTATCCTGCCCCACACATCCCTACGACCAATTCGCTCACACAGAGAGGGACTTCTCCGGGTGCCGTCCTCCAAACAGTGTCGGGGGGCGACACCCAGGAGCAGAGCCTTCTCTGTGATGGGCCCAGCCCTGTGGAATGACCTCCCCCGTGACATCAGGATTATTTCCGATCTCCGCTCCTTCCGTGTACAGTTGAAGACCCACCTTTTCCAACTATCTGGCCTGGCTCAACCGTAATTTTTTTCCGTTTTCTCCCGACTGTCTTTTAAATTTTAAATTTTTATTGTATATTGGGTTTTATTATGGGGGTATGCAAATGGTTTTAATTGTCTAAATGTTGTAATTTATTACCTCCTCCGTACGTGTATGTCTTTGTATATATGTATGTTTATGTGTTTGTACACATGTGTTATGTTTTATATGTTTCTAGTGTACGCCGCCCCGAGTCCTGCTTGGAAAGGGAGCGGCTAATAAATTCAACATTATTATTATTATTATATATTATTATTAACTCTTCTGACTGCTAGCAGTTCGATTCTCACCTGCTTATAGTCCCAGTCCTCTGCTCAAGTGGGAGACCCTAGGCAATTTGAGACAAGTGGTTATCTAGTCTCTTCTTAAAAACCTCCACTCATGAATCACCCAGTGTTGGGGTATTCACAACTTCTGGGGGCAAGCTGTTCCACTGATTAATTGTTCTTAGTGTTAGGAAATTTCTCCTAAGTTCTCGGTTGCTTCTCTCCTTAGTGGTTAGTTTCCACCCATTATTTCTTGTCCTGCCTTCTGGTCCTTTGGAAAATAAGTTGACCCCTCTCTTCTTTGTGGCAGCCCCTTAAATATCGGAATACTGATAGCATGTCACCCGCTAGTCCTTCTTTTCTCTAGACTAGCCAAACCCAGTTCCTGCAAAATTTCGTCATAGGTTTTAGTCTCCAGGCCTTTAATCATCGTAGTTGCTCTTCTCTGCACTCTTACTAGAGTCTCAACATCTTTTTTGTGATGTGGTGACCACAACTGGATGCTGTGCTCAATAAAATCAAACATGGCAGTCACATATCCAAACTAGAAAGCAATTTCCCCTTGGCCTAAGTAAGGCCACTGTTGGAATACTGCATCCAGTTCTGGTCACCATTCTACCCAAAAGATGTTGAGGCCCTAGAAAGTGTGCAGAGAAGAGCTACAAAGATGATAAAGGATCTGGAGGCTAAATCGTATGAGGAATGTTTGTGTCATCTCTGAAGCTGACGTGACCGAAGCCATCTTGGAAGCTTGAGTGTTACCACATTGGAGCTGAAGGTCAGGGAAGGGGGATTTTAGACAGCTGGGATTTTGTAGCCAAAACAAAGTACTTTCTCTTGGGAACCAAGGGCATTCTCAGAGGAAGGCGGAGTGATGTCATCAGGCAACCAGACAGCACCATGATTGGACCATGTGACCGATTGTTTGGAGAAAGTGACAAACTTTTACTTTTAATTAGGTGAAAAATGTGGGAACTTTCAGAGTCGGGTTTCACCAGATCTGTGCCAATATGATACATTTAATGAAGCTATTCTTTGAGGAATTTACCTGCCTCGAATATGGGTCTATTACTTGGAACCCTGACAGGTTGAGGAAGCTAGGTACATCAAGCCCAGGGATCAGCAACCTTAAACACTCAAAGAAAGGTCCTATGCAGAAGCCCCCCGTTCAATTCTGGAGCCGACCCGAAGTCCAGTTCCCCCACCGTAGAGTCTCCTCCTACCAACACGTCCTTTTTCCTCTGCCAATTGGAAGTTAGGTTTGCCCACCATAGAGTCTCCTCCTAGCATGGCATCCTTTTTCCTCTGACAACCAGAAGTCTGGTTCCCCCCACCATAGAGTGTCGTCCTAGCACAGTGTCCTTTTTCGTCTACTGACTGGAAGTCTGGTTCTCCCACCATAGAGTTTCCTCGTAGTGCATACTTTTTCCTCTGCCAACCGGAAGTCCGGTTCCCTCTCCCCCCCCAACCATAGAGTCTCCTCCTAGCATGGCATCCTTTTTCCTCTGACAACCAGAAGTGTGGTTCCCCACCACCATAGAGTCTTGTCCTAGCACAGTGTCCTTTTTCCTCTGCCAAGCGGAAGTCCTGTTCCCCCACCATAAAGTTTCCTCCTAGCGCATACTTTTTCCTCTGCCGACTGGAAGTCTGGTTCCGCCCTCTTCCTAGCGTGGAGTCTTTTTTCCTCCACTTGTCCTAACTGAAAGCCCTATCAATTGTTGAGCTGACCCACAAGAGGGAGCTGCAGCAGAGGGATGAAAGAGCCACCTGGGGCTCCAGAGCCGCGAGCTGCTGACCCCTGGTCTAGCCTATTGACGTGAAGGCATAAGGAGGACATGAGAAGTGCCTTCTATTACTTGAAGGATTGTTACAGAGAAGAAGGGATGGATTTATTCTCCAAAGCCACAGGGGGCAGGACAAGGAACGAGTGGGAGTTCACCCACCAAAAAGATCCAAGCTAGAAGTAAGGAGAAATTTCCTGGCAACGAGAACAATCAACGCAGCCTCTTGCCTCTAGAAGGTGTGAGTGTCCCATCACTGAAGGTTTTCAAAAGCGAACTGTTTGGCTGAGATGGTAGAAGGCAGTGATGGCTAACCTTTCTCTCCTCACAAGCCAAAATCTCGCTTGCCTACCCACACCCATAATGCAATGCGCCCTTTCCCCTTGCGCATGCATGCATGACCCCCCACACTCCCCCCACATGCATGTGACACCCCCTGTGCCCCGCTTTGGGCCTAGCAGGGCTCCCTAAAGCTTCCTAGGACCCAAAATGGGGTGCGTCTCCTGCATGCGTGGCAGAGACCCGAAAACAGCTGCCTGGTGGGAGGCACGTGCTTATGCGTGGTGAAGCTGAGCTGGGTGAAGGCTGATGTGCAGTGATGGGTTGCTCTGACCGTCGCTACCAGTATGCTGCTCACGGGGCCACACGTACTGTTTGTGCATGTACAGCGCAATCCACTGCCGCTGCGACAACCAGCAGCTTGTTGGGGCTCATGCAGGGGCCACCTGGCTGTGCATGCATTCGCAATTGGCCAGCTGCTTTAAAATCAGGTATAGAACATGGGCGGATGGGTGGGCCAAATGAGCCACCGTACCGGTACACTGTCAGCTGCCCCCGGCTACTACCACTGCTCGAGCGACTGCAGAGAGGGGCTCCGTGGGCCAACTGTGGCACACGTGCCATAACTTCGCCATCGTGGGTATAAGGTCTCCTTCCTTGAGCAGAAGGTTGGACTAGAAGACCTCCAAAGTCCCTTCCAGCCCTGCGACTCTTTGTCCTATGGGGTTGTAGCACCTGTTCGATCCGTCCTCTTTCGCCATCTCTCGGGAAATGCACCCGGGGAGCTTCCCGTGCCTTGCAAAGAGGGAGGAACGCCGTCCAATCTCTTTGAAGATGAAAGCTGCCATTTCAGAAGCTTCCATTTCATTTATTGCTAAAGAGACAATCCTTCTCGCCCAGGGATGACCACCGAGGCGACATCAATTGTCTTGACTTCAAAAGAGGCCCCTTTCTCATTAAACATCTCTTTGTAATAGGACTTGAAGAGAACTTCCGCCGCATCCTCCCAACCCCGTGATTAAGGGAAAGATTTTCCAGGTATGACACTTTCTTAAGCAAGAGATCAAGGCATCCCCTTTCCTTTTGTGAGTGTGTCTGTGTGTGTGTGTGTTTTCCCGAGAGTTTCGACAGAGCTAGCACAGGCTGATGATTTTGCCTTCAAGAAGAGATTCTCCGTATTAGTTCTGCAGATGCTAATGCGGAGGAGAGGAGGAGGAGGAGGAGGAGGAGGAGGAGGAGGAGGAGGAGGAGAAAGGAGAGAAATTCCAATGGGTAGAGAATTTCGGAAGACGAGAATGCTTTGCTGATGAAAGAGCGAGGGATCCCAAATTAGCACTGGCAAAAAACAAAACAACAAAAAATCCCTGCGCCATCTTTACTACACTAAAGAATAGCAGCCGTGGTCTTGGCATCTCTCTGTAGGAGATGACCACGATGAGCCCGAGGGAGGGGGTCAAATGCGTCATCAGCCTGGAGTCCCTTCACACCCATAAGGAATTTAACTCCGACCCAACCTTGAATTCTTTTGACTCTTATCAACCTCTATTTTGCTTTGACTGCTAGGAGCTCAGATTTAGAGAGCATAAGCTTGCAATAAACCTACATACTCCCTTGGAATGTCTGGACTCCTGATTTCCAGAGCTTGGCTATAATCAGTCTGTCTGTCTGTCTATTATAGATCATCATCTGTCATCTGTCATCTATCATCCATCATTATCGTCATCTGCCATTTATCATCATCTAATCATCTGTAATCGGTCATCTGTCATCTATATCTCTTTTATCTTCTATCTATCTATCTATCTATCTATCTATCTATCTATCTATCATCTATCTATCTAATCATCTCTCTATATCTATCTATCTATCTATCTATCATCTATCTATCTATCATCTATCTATCTATCTATCTATCTATCTATCTATCTATCATCTATCTATCATCTATCTATCTATCTATCTATCTATCTATCTATCTATCATCTATCTATCATCTATCTATCTATCTATCTATCTATCTATCATCTATCTATCTATCTATCTATCTATCTATCTATCTATCTATCATCTATCTATCATCTATCTATCTATCTATCTATCTATCTATCTATCTATCTATCTATCATCTATCTATCATCTATCTATCTATCTATCTATCATCTATCTATCTATCTATCTATCTATCTATCATCTATCTATCTATCATCTATCTATCTATCTATCTATCTATCTATCATCTATCTATCATCTATCTATCTATCTATCTATCTATCTATCTATCTATCTATCTATCATCTATCTAGCTATCTATCTAACTATCATCTATCTATCATCTATCTAATCATCTCTCTATATCTATCTATCTAAATATCTATCTATCTATCTATCTATCTATCTATCTATCTATCTATCTATCTATCCATCCATCCATCCATCCATCCATCCATCCATCTACCAGGCTGAGCCTGAGGGAGGGATCAAGTACGTCATCAGTCTTGAATCCCTTCACCCCCCCCCCCAAGAAATTTAAGTCCAACCCTGCTTGAATTCCTTTTATTCTTATTTACAGCCAATCTGCTTTGACTGTTAGTAGTTCAGATTCTTGTAGAGAGCTTAAGTTTGCAATAAACCTATATATTCATTTGCACTTCCTGGACTCCTGATTTCCAGTGCTTTACTGTCTGTCTGTCTGTCTGTCTGTCTGTCTGTCTGTCTGTCTCTCTGTCCCTCCTTCCCTCTGTCCCTCTACCCACCCACCCGAAGAATAATAGAGTTTGAAGGGATCTTAAAGATCTTCTAGTCTAACCCCCCTGCTCTAGCAGGAAACCCTATAGGGTTTCAGACGGGTGACTGCCCAGTCTCTACTTAAAAGCCTCCAGTGATTGAAACAACCACAACCTCTGGTGGCAAGCTGTTCCATTGGTTAATTGTCCTCACTGTTAGAAAGTTTATCCTTGATTCCAAGTTGCTTCTCTCTTTGATTAGTTTCCATCCTTTGCTTCTTGTCCTGCCTTCAGGTGCTTTGGAGATGACCTTGGTTCCCTCTTCTTTGCGGCAGCCCCTCAAATGCTCTCACCCCATCCCCCAGTCCTTCTTTTCATTAAACTAGGCATACCCAGTTCCAGCAATCATTCTTTATATGTTTTAGCCTCCAGTCCCCTAATCGTCTTCTTTGCTCTACTCTGGGCTCTTTCCAGAGTCTCCACATCTTTTTTGATATTGTCATGACCAAAATTGGATGCAGTCTTCCAAGTGGGGTGTGAAGACTTCAAACAAAGTGAACCTTTTCATTTCCTCCCACTAAAAAATGATACAGCTGAGCCCTGGAGCTCCAGGAGCTAAAATGACTGACCCTCACTTCTTTCTTTCTTTCTTTCTTTCTTTCTTTCTTTCTTTCTTTCTTTCTTTCTTTCATTCATTCTTTCTTTCATTCTTTTTCTTTCTTTCTTTCTTTCTTTCTTTCTTTCTTTCTTTCTTTCTTTTTTCTTATAAGAGACAGCTGGAAAGTTCATTTGAGGACAACTTGGAATGGAACTGAGAAGCCAACAACAGCCCCCAGCAATACAATACACTGGAAAGAAAGAGAACCGAGACTATTTTAAGTAGAAAAGAATCCCTTCTCTTTTTTTCCCCTAAGTCTAGGATTTCATGCTTTTTGATGTTTCTATTTTGTTAAAGAAAGAAAAAGGTTTTCGCCTTGCCTGCCTCTCTCCAGCTGTGGGTGGGAAGGAGACGATCTGGAGAGCGAAGGAAGATAAATGTTGGTGTGGGTTAAAACAATTAGTTGAGTTGAGTTGAGCTCACTGAATTGGATAATAGTCAAATGGTTGGGTGCCTAGGGCAGGACTAGAACTCACCGTCTCCTGGTGATTGCCCCAAAGTCACCCAGCCAGCTTTCATGCCTAAGGCAGAACTAGAACTCACCGTCTCCTGGTGATTGGCCCAAAATCACCCAGCCAGGTTTTATGTCTTAGGTTTGGTTTGGTTTGGTTTATTTGGATTTATATGGCAGGATAGAACTCACCATCTCCTGGTGATTGGCCCAAAGGCCCCCAGCCAGCTTTCATGCCTAAGCCAGAAGTAGAACTCACGGACTCCTGGTGATTGGCCCAAACTCACCCAGGCAGCTTTCATGCCTAAGGCAGAACTAGAACTCACGGACTCCTGGTGATTGGCCCAAAGTCCCACAGACAGCTTTCATGCTTAATATGAGACTAGGTCACCCTCTCCTGGTGATTGCCCTAAAGTCCCTCATCCAACTTTTATGCTTTTTTTAGGACAATCACCAGGAGACAGAAGTCTCTGTCTCCTGGTGATTGACCTAAAGTCACCCAGTTAGCTTTCATGCTTTAGGCGAGACTAGAACTCACTTTCTCCTGGTGATTGTTGCAAAGTCCCCCAGCCAATTTTCACACCTAAGTTGGAACTAGAACTGACCATCTCCTGTGAGTGACAAGGAACAGCAATTGGATCAGCTGAATTTGCTTAACAATCAAGTTAAAAATGGTTGAAAAATCATGACTAATCATGGGATGATTCACTTAAGAACCAGATCACTTAGTGACTGAATTTCCAATGAGCCAGCCGTGTGTGGCAGCTGCCAAAAAGGCCAACACAGTTCTAGGCCACATAAAAAGAGGGAAAGAATCAAGATCACGTGAAGTGTTAATACCACTTTACAATGCCTTGGTAAGGCCACACTTGGAATAGTGGATTCAGTTTTGGTCACCACGATGTAGAAAAGATGTGGAGACTCTAGAAAGAGTGCAGAGAAGAGCAACAAAGATGATTAGGGGACTGGAGACTAAAACATATGAAGAACGGTTGCAGGAACTAGGTATGTCTAGCTTAAGAGAAAGAAGGACTAGGGGAGACATGATAGCAGTCTTCCAATATCTCAGGCGTTGCCACAAAGAAGAGGGAGTCAAACTATTCTCCAAGGCACCTGAGGGCAGGACAAGAAGCAATGGGTGGAAACTAATCAAGGAGAGAAGCAACCTAGAACCATGGAGACATTTCCTGACAGTTAGAACTATTGATCAGTGGAACAAGTTTTCTCCAGAAGTTGTAAATGTTCCAACATTGGATGTTTTAAAGAAGATGTTGGATAACCATTTGTCTGAAGTGGTGTGGGGTTTCCTGCCTAAGCAGGGGGCTGGACTAGAAGACCCCCAAGGTTCCTTCCAACTCTGTTGTTCTGTTCTATTCTATTCTATTCCATTCCATTCAATTCTATTCTATTCCCTATTCTATTCTATCTTCTATTCTATTCTATTCTCTCCTCTCCTCTCCTATCCTATTCCATTCCATTCTATTCCCTATTCCATTCTATTCTATTGTATCTTCTATTCTATTCTATTCTATTCTATTCTATTCTATTCTATTCTATTCTATTCTATTGTTTTTGTGATGCTGAACGATAGAACACCAGAAAAGACCAACAAAGCTTTTGCAAGCCCCGGTTTATTGCGGGAGAAGTGAAGCCAGTTTGAAACACACCTTGGGGAATTGGAGCCTCACATAAACCGAGAATGTTATTAAATCAGGGGAAATTAGAATCACATGAAATAGAATAAATCACACACACACACACAGACACAAAACAGCTCAGTAGCCAGATCCACCGAAGGAACAGTATTTATCAGAATTTGTCTGGGGAAAAAAGGAAAACAAGGAAGCATTTAAAGACATTGTCAGCCCTGGCGCTGCCATTCAGGGGGGAGACCGTCCATCGCCACACCCACTCCGCCATGCTTACACGCCACCAACGCTGCCACGTTGGTGTTGACTCTCTGATGTTGGCGGAGCCTGTTTTTCACCAAACAAACTGACTCTCTGTTTCTATTCAACGTGACAGACATGCTCCAAAAGAAGGAATGTGTAAAGAAGCTGGGAAGAAGGATGGATGGAAAAGGGGATAGAAAAGAGAGATGGGGATTAAGTTGGAAATTCATCTTAGGAAGGACAACTCAACCCAGGAAACTATTCGTAATTATTCTATTTCTCTATTTAATATCCTGCCATTGTTTTTTTTAATAACTTAAGTTGGCACACATACCAATACTCCTTCCTCATCCTATTTTCCACATAACAACAACCCTGTGAGGTGAATTGGGCTGAGAGGAAGAAACTTGCCCAAAGTCACCCAGCCGGAACTAGAACTCACAGTTTCCTGGTGATTGGCCCAAGATCTAGTTTTCATGCCTAAGGCAGGACTAGAACTCACAGTCTCCTGGTGATTGGCCCAAAATCACCCACCTAGTTTTCATGACTAAGGCAGGACTAGAACTCCCAGTCTCCTGGTGACTGGCCCAAAATCACCCACCTAGTTTTCATGACTAAGGCGGGACTAGAACTCCCAGTCTCCTGGTGACTGGCCCAAAATCACCTGTCTAGTGAGAAGGAGACAGAAGGAGGAGGAGACAGAGCAGGAGAAGGAGAAAAAAGGAGAGAAGAAGAAGGTTAAGGAGACAGAGAAGGAGAAGGAGGAAGAAGCAGAAGGAGGTGCAGAAGGAGAAAGAGAGAGATAAGGAGAAGGAGGAGGAGAAGCAGAAGGAGTTGAAGAAGAAGATGGAGACAGAGGAGGAGAGAGATGGAGAAAGCGAAGGAGGAGAAGGTGTGCCTACACACAGGGGCCCTTTTAGCCATGTTTCCATCTGATGCGACTGGGACTTTCCTCCCCCCTCCCCCACTTACGTAACGGGCAGAGAGCTGTGCTTGCTCCAATTCACCATTAATCCAAGCAGAGGAAGCTTCAGGGACTTCCCCCTTTTGCAAGACATTTTATAGCCAAGGCCGAGAACAAGCAAAATCCATTATGAAGTTACAGGAAATTCCTCCAGGACCGTCCTCGCTTCTGTGCCCTTCTTTTGAAGGATGACTTCGACCCACGTTTGCAAACTCACACACTCGACCATCAAGCTCCTTTGCCAAACAGAGAGGCTGATGGGTAAAAAAAAACCCACCCCGCATCCTGGGTCCCTCTCCCCACAACCCACCCATGGCAATGTTGCCAACAGTAAGAGAAATAGAAAAGAGCCAAATTAACGGCCACGTTAGCTTTTCCCATCCTTCTTTCAGTTCTGACCTAGGCTTCCTGAGAAAGCATAAATCACAATCGTAGTCCCCAAAACCTTCTTTTATTTATACGGCTGTAAATTATGGTCATTAACAGTCCGCAAGTGCTTTGCAAACAGTCGTTGAAGATTCCGACAGATGTCTGCTTGAGTTGCCACAGTCTTACAGGGGAATGTTGATAAACACCCACCTTATCTCTCTTGGAATGCTGCCAGAGACCTAATTGCCAAATGCAGAGCAAGGCCAAACTTTGTGCTAAGTCAAACAGAACTTTTCAAAGCTTGAACCAACCAGACAAACTAATTGCTTCCTGCAAAAGCTCACGTCCCATTTGCTCCTTTTTTATGTCTTATGGGAGGGGCCAGTCATCTCCAAGCCTTACTCCCAAGTCAACCCTGTTTCCTTAATTGTTCTTGCCTTCTGGCAGCTCTGTGCATGTGCACACTGGGAACAGGCTCCTGTTGTTCTTCTGCCTCACTGATGTCAGACTCTGGAGCCTCCAGAGGCAGCAAATAACTCCCAGATGGCCTTGGCCCCCTCCCCGCCTCCGATGCAGAGCCCTCGTCTGAGACTTCCCCAGCCTCCAGGAATGGCCCATGTTCCTCCCCAACCTCCTCACTGTCAGAATCTGCTGCCAGCTCTGCTGGGCGCTGGTGGGCCACAACGCTTTCAAACTTCCTTTGCGCGGGAAGAAAACAAATATTTTGAACTTCGCTTCTCAGAGTGTCTGTTTTTTTTCTCCATGTACACACACACAAACACACACACACACAAAATCCACAAGGAAACCCCATGTGGGAAAGCAAATTTTAGCAGAAGTGTCTACATGCATTTCCCTTCAAATCTGAAGGACATCTCCAGTCTTGCGAGGCTCGTTGTAGCTCTAAAATAAATGTGTATTTTTGTTCAAAGCAAGCAGAATGTCTGGGGGAGGGGAGAATTGGTTCCAGCCCCCGCCTTGTTTGGGGAGGTGCATGTCCACGGAGTTTGCTCCATATGGCAGGAGACGTAAACTCCTCACAAATTGCAAACTGGCCATTTTCATTGTTAATTTTTATTGATTTTAAACCATAAAAATAGAAAAGTGTTAAATTGTCCTGCAATGAAGGGACAATGACAATGAAGGCTCAGAGGGATGCAGTGGCTCAGGGGCTAAGACGCTGAGCTTGTCGATCAGAAAGGTCGGCCGTTCAGTGGTTCGAATCCCTAGGGCCGCATAACGGAGTGAGCTCCCATTACTTGTCCTAGCTTCTGCCAACCAAGCAGTAAAAATTCAAGTAGAAAAATAGGAACCACCTTTGGTGGGAAGGGAAAAGCGTTCCATGCGCCTTCGGCATTGAGTCATGCCGGCCACATGACCACAGAGACGTCTTCGGACAGCCCTGGCTCTTCGGCTTTGAAATGGAGATGAGCAGCGCCCCCTAGAGTTGGGAACGACTAGCACATATGCGTTGAATTGTTCATTGTCGTTCTTCAGTTGCTAAGTCATCTCTGGCTTGTTGGACTATACTACAGGTAAGTTCTCAACCCACAATCACAACGTACAACTGACCTCGACTTACCACAATTGAGGGCAAAATGTCTGTTTCTGAATGAGAGAGTCATTAGCTGAGCTTTGCCTCATTTTACGACCTTTCTTGCCTCCGTTGTTAAGTCAACCATGGCAGTTAAATTGGTCACAGGGATATTCAGGGAATCTGGCTCCCCCATTGACTTCGCTTCTCATAACGTCACAAAAGGGGATCACGTGACCCC
>NC_138552.1:3711083-3773583 GCF_964273705.1 Natrix helvetica
ACACTTAGCCTTTGCAAACAGGAGGAGGAAAGCTGGGAAGGAGTTGTGGGTCATGGACTTTTACCAACATGCTTTGGGTTAATGACTGCTGAGGAAGCAACTTGGAACTCTGGAGGGAAATGAATAAATTGCTCTCTTCTTTTACATATCAGAGACCCCTCCTGCCTTCTCCTTTGCACTTGGATCCTCTCCAGCTCTTCTGCCAGACAATAAAAAAGCTGACCTCATCCAGGGAACTGGCTAGCCAGCCACTTGGTGTGGACATCAGAAAAGAGGAGAATGTAGATCAGGGGTGTCAAATGCAAGGCCAACAGGCCGAATCCGGCCCGCGACGTGGTCAGTTCCGGCCCACGGGGCCATCCTCTTCTATCCAGTGCGAAGAGGAAAGGTCAGATGAGCATAGCTTATGCCCCAATGCTAAGAGGAAAGATCAGGCCAGTGTAGCTTTGGCCCAGTCTACTCAATGCAAAGAGGAAACATGCCAGCAGTTTGGGGAGTGGCGTCAAGATGGCCACGCCCACCCAGTTGGCCACACCCACACAGTCAGTCTCGCCCACCCAGGTGGCCACACCCGCCCAACCCACCCGAGGTCAACCACAGCACTGATGTGGCCCTCAATGAAATTGAGTTTGACACCTCGGATGTAGATCGTCAACGTGGAGAAAATGCTGGAGAAGATCCGTGGTCCTTCCTCCCCTTGGTCATCATCAGACATTTCAGAGAACAGCTAGACCTACACAAGGGGAGGCTGCTAGATGATCCGTTGACCAATTGCCCTTGTAGGAACATGGATGGAATGGGAGGAAGGGACCTTGAAGGTCTTCTAGTCGAACCCTGTGCTTGAATAGGAGACCCTGTGCCATTTCAGACAAACTATGTGTTCTGTTTCTCCCAAAGGGGTCATTTGTGGTCTCTGAGCTTGATTGTCTTCATTACCAAACATAAATATGAAATCATCTGATCATGTGACCAAAAGTGACATAAATATGAAATCACGTGATCAAAATGCACATAAATATGAAATCACGTGGTCATGTGATCAAAAGTCACATAAATATGAAATGTGATCAAAAGTCACATACATATGAGAACATGTGATCATGTGATCAAAATTCACATAAATATGAAATCACGTGATCAAAATTCACATAAATATGAAATCACGTGATCAAAATTCACACAAATATGAAATCACGTGATCAAAAGTCACATAAATATGAAATCACGTGGTCAAAAGTCACATAAATATGAAATCATGTGATCATGTGAACAAAATTCACATTATGAAAAGTCACATAAATATGAAATCATGTGATCATGTGATCAAAATTCACATAAATATGAAAATTCACATAAATATGAACCAGTTGCCAAGCATCAGCACTTGGCAACCAGTTCATATTTATGACCGTTGCTATGCCCCAGGGGCATGTGATCCCCTTTTGCGACCTTCTGACAAAGTCCATGGGGGAAGCCAGATACCCTTAACAACTGAGTTACTCATGTATCAACTGCAATAATCCACTTAACAACTGGGGCAGGAAAAGTCATAAAATGGGGCCAAACTCAACTAAGAAATGAGTCACTTAAGAACAGTAATTTTGGGGCTAATTATGGTCATGCGCTGAGGATTTTTTACAGTCCATTTTCTCTCTGTGATAATTTCCCCTGTTGTGGCCGAGAAACTGGACACGCGAGGTCAGAGCGAATGAATCACAGTGGTTTTCGTTGGTTGATATGTCAAAAAATTCTAACAGAAGTATAAATCAGAATCAGAATCAGCGTAGAGCTGGAAGGGAACTTAGAGGTCCTCTAGCCCAGCCCCCTGCTCAAGCAAGAGAGATGCTATACAAAATTTCAGACATGTGACTGTCCAGTCATTGGACCTCTCCTCCTCCTCCTCCTCCTCCTCCTCCTCCTCCTCCTCCTCCTCCTCCTCCTCCTCCTCCTCCTCCTCCTCCTCCTCCTCCTCCTCCTCCTCCTGGTACAATCTCATTTTGAGTGTAAATCTTTGAGTAAGGATGTGTAGAAACCTCGTCGGAGAATCAGGTTGCCCTTAAAAATTGCACTGCCGCAGAATATAAATATTTATATATGGAACTGTCATAAATCTGTCAGCTTGGCTAACGTATGAGTTGCCAAGGTAACTTTGGGGAGATTTAAAAATAAAAAAATAAAAAAACCGAACAGCTCGTAAGCCGGAGTTGTAGAATAGCTGGATGAGAGAGGAAAAAAAGAGGGGGGCGGGGGGAATGAATTAACTGCTACTCACTCTCACGATCATAGTGAGAGTGAGCTAGCTTAGTTAGTTAGCTTTCAGAATCTTGGCTAATGGAAAGATAACTTAAAGAGATCAAACTCATTTAGAGCTCAGTCTTTTGATTAAATAAATGTGAGTCGGGACAGCAGGTCGATTCCCGAACCACAAAAGGGAAATCTAGGCAGAAGGTGTGGGGACATTTTTTTCCATGACCACAAATGGTGGTTGCTCAAGATATCATCAATCTCATGGAAGATGGTTTCTAGGAAGTCCGCAACTTACAGCCATTCGTTTTGTGACTGTTTGAAGTTACAGGTATATTCAGGAAACTAAACAATTCTGGGATTCCATGCCTTCAACCAGGACTGGACAGGTGGGAGATCCGTTCTCCAGGGCAGTGAAGGTGTTAACATGAAACCAGCAGTGGTGGGATTAATTTTCTTTACTACCAGATCTGTGGGTGTGGCTTGGTGGGCGTGGCATGGCTTGGTGGGTGTGGCTTGGTGGGCATGACAGGGGAAGCTCCTGCAAAATCCTCATTCCCTCCCAATCAGCTGGGACTTGGGAGGCCGAGGATAGATGGGGGTGGGGCCAGGCAGAGGTGGTATTTACCGGTTCTCCGAACTACTGAAAATTTCCACTATCGGTTCTCCAGAACTGGTTAGAACCTCCTAAATACCACCTCTGGCCTAACTCCTTAGCATCAGAGCGTGTTAATATAAGACAACTGGCAGTTGGAACAGAGTTCTTCTCAGGTGGGGAGAGGGAGTAGAACTCCTCAGCATCAGAGCATGTTAATTACTGTATAAGAAATACTAATGATCTGGTGGTCATTTCCAAAAAAATTCTTTCTTAGCGATCATCTAGAAACCAAGAGGAACATAGGTGCCACATTTCAAGTTTGTAGGCTTTACGGTTCTGGAACCCAGTCAACAGATTTTGTTGCCTCCTGGTCAGAAGATGAGAAAGCTTCCTTCCATCTTTCTCTCCCAGGAGGCAGAAGCTTTCTGCTCCAGGAAGCCGAGAGTGTCCACCATTAATATTGGCAGTGAGTTATTTTCTGGGCTCCCTTTGAATCTAAGATTGAGTGCAGCACGTCCATCTTTGCATCTGTCACTTGCTGAATGTAATGGATGAGGGAAGGATAGCCTGCATTTGCAACGAGAAAGCAACCAAGGTCCTGTAAACCGGACAAAGGAAGGAAATTTCCCTCTGCATTCCCCAGACATCAAAGCACCTTGGATCCTAAAGATCAAAGGGGATGGCTGGACGCCTCTTCTTACCTTGGACAATCTAACTTCATCTCAAAAGCAAAATGGGAATCAGGCCCTCTGTAGTATTTAGAAAAGCGGAAGGAATTCCAGCATGGGAGGTTAGACTGGAAATTTTAAAACAATTGTTGGAAGAAGGCAATGAGTCATTTGTTAGCTATTCAAACCGGCTGGGTGACTTTGGGCCAATAACCAGGAGATGTGAGCTCTAGCTCCACCTTAGGCACAAAAGTCGCTGGGTGTCTTTGGGCCAATAAGCAGGAGAGGTGAGTTTTTGTCCCACTTTAGGCACGAAAGCCAGCTGAGTGACTTTGGGCCATTGACCAGGAGAGGTGAATTCTAGTTTTACCGTAGGCACAAAAGCCGCTGGGTGACTTTGGACCAACCACCAGGACAGGTGAGTTCTAGTTCCATTTTAGGCATAAAAGCCACTGGGTGACTTTGGGCCAATCATCAGGAGAGGTGAATTCTAGTCTCATTGTAGGAACAAAAACCCCTGGGCATCTTTCGGCCAATGACCAGGAGAGGTGAATTCTAGTTCCACTTTAGACACATAAGAGACTAGGTGACTTTTGGTCAATCATAGGGAGATGATGAGTTCTAGTCCCACTTTAGGAATGAAAGTCAGCTGGATGAGTTTGGACCAATGACCACGAGTGGTGAATCCTAGTTCTACGTTAGGCACAAAAGCTTCTGGGTGATTTGGGGCCAATCACCAGGAGGCACTAAGTTCTAGTTCCACCTTAAATACAACAACTGCTGAGTGACGTTGGGCCAATTCCCAGGAGATGTGAGCTCTAGATCCACCTTAGGCACAAGAACCGCTGGGTGACTTTCTATAGCGTCCATTCTTTGAAGTGATCAAGATTAGACCACCATATCTTATCTTATATGTAATAATAATAGAAAGGTATACTTAATGTTTTGAAAAAATCTCTTTTTCTTTTTTCTCTTTCTATATATGTTAAGCTTTTACTATGAAACAGACTATTTACTTATACGATATAAGAATAGTAATGTATTTAATGTATAAGAGTGAGATGATTTAAATTGTTAGGTATGATTGTAGCTGGTGACTATTTTATAATATAAAATGAAATAACGATGATATAATGAATAATGGATATAAATATAGATTGAAATACCACATGGATTGACAATTAATAATGGAAAATTATATTTGGAGTTGTGGATGACCGGAAATTCTATGGTTAACGGAAAGTAGAAATATGTAATATGAATTAATGGGAATTCTTTGACTTAATCCTTATTCTTATCTCTTAGAGATTGGTGATACAATGTTATAAAGACTTATTGTTACCTAGTAGATAATTATGGATTCAAGGAAATAAGGGTTGTCACAAATGAAAGAATATTAATGGTAACTTGAATACACAATGCTCGATGAAATATTTAATTATGTTTAATGGATAATCAGTGACTGTATTCTTAATTGTAAAAACCGTTGCACAAAAACTTGTAACCAAACGACATGCTTGATGAAATTGTGTTTTTTTTCTTTTTCCTCCTTGCTCTTGTTCTGTATGTGTTGTTTTGTCTTTTTTAAAGAAAAAATAAATAAAATTTATTTAAAAAGATTAGACCACCTTTTGACCAAGATGAAATGATGATTCCTGACTTGGGGTGGGGCGGTTGGATTAGAAGACCTCCAAGATCTTTCCTTGCTCTAGGATACTATGTGCCAGCTATGACTGATCTCAGATTGTCAATGTTAATCATGTTAATCAGAACAGAGTTGGAAGGGACCTTTGGAGGTCTTCTAGTCCCACCCCTTGCTCAAGCAGGAGACTTTATACCATTTCAGACAATTGTTTTTCCAAATTCTTTTTGAAAGCCTCCAGTGATGAAGCACCCACAACTTCTGAATGAAAGCCGTTCCGCTGGTTAATTGTTCTAACTGTTAAGAAGTTTCTCCTTAATTTCTATCTGTTGCTTCTTGTCTTGGCCTCTGGTGCTTTGAAAAATAAGTTGACCCCCCTCTTCTTTGTGGCAGCCCTCCAATACTGAAATATTACTATCATGTCACCCCTAGTCTTTCTTTTCTCCAGATTGGTCCTACCCAGTTCCTGCAACTGTTCTTCATATGGTTGTGCTCAGGGGCTCAAGAGCATCCCACGGTTATATTTGCCAAGAGAGTTGCATAGCTGAGATGGGCAGCTGGTCACATCTGTTTCCTGTTACAGAAACAGGGATTAGAGTTGAAAGTCGTCATGATCACAGGAGCGGCATCTGCCCGAACAACAAAAACAGCCCATTGTGTTTTGGGACTGCTTTGCGATTCTCTTTATACAACTAAAAAGTTCTGGATCCCGACCAACAGCTGCATTCCATGCCAGATGGGACTATAAAGTTGGAGGATAAACAGCAGAATGACCTCGACTAAGACTATTCTTTAGTCTGTTAAATGCATTATTCGTTAGTCTGTTAAATGCATCATTCTTCAGTTTGTTAAATGCATGATTTTTAGTCTGTTAAATGCATTATTCTTTAGTTTGTTAAATGCATTATTTTTAATCTGTCAAATGCATTATTTTTTTAGTCTGTGAAATGCATTGTTCTTTAGTCTGTCAAACACATTATTCTTTGTTTTGTTAAATGCATTATTCTTTATGGTTTTAAATGTGTTATTCTTTAGTCTGTTAAATGCATTGTTCTTTAGTTTGTTAAATGCATTATTCTTTGTTTTGTTAAATGCATTATTCTTTATGGTTTTAAATGTGTTATTCTTTAGTCTGTTAAATGCATTGTTCTTTAGTTTGTTAAATGCATTATTTTTAGTCTGTCAAATGCATTATTCTTTATTCTATTAAGTGCATTATTTTTTTAGTCTGTGAAATGCATTGTTCTTTAGTCTGTTAAATGCATTGTTCTTTATGGTGTTAAATGCGTTATTCTTTAGTCTGTTAAATGCATTATTCTTTAGTTTGTTAAATGCATTATTTTTAGTCTGTCAAATGCATTGTTCTTTAGTCTGTCAAACCCATTATTCTTTGTTCTGTTAAATGCATTATTCTTTAGTCTGTTAAATGCATTGTTCTTTCTTTTATTAAATGCATTATGCACATTTGCAAAGGTCAGCTAAACCACCAGCTGAAATGCAGAGGTAAAAATTAGAAAATCTTATGATAAGAGAGAAGAATCAGATTCTTTTCATATCCTAGTTCAAAGGATGCTTAAAATAAATACAGGTAGTCCTTGACTTACAACTGTTCGTTTAGTGTCCATTCAAAGTCTCCACGGCACTGAAAAAAGTGACAGGGCCATTTTTTAGATGTAAGACCATTGTGGCATCCCCATGGGCATGTGATCAAAATTCGGATACTTGGCAAGTGACTCGTATTTATGACCGTTAAAGTGTCCCGGGGTCACGTGATCCCTTTCAGACAAGTAAAGTCAATGGGGAAGCCAGATTCACTTAACAACCATTAACAACTGCGACGATTCACTTAACAACCACGACAAGAAAAGTCATAAAAGAGGCAAAACTCACTGAACAAATGGCTCACTTAGCAACATAAATTTGGGGCTCAATTGTGGTCGTAAGTCGAGGACTACCTGTATAGAAGGGAAAACAGTGGTTTTCCTTTCAGGTTTGATGGAGAAAGAGTTGGAAAGAAAATTTGTTAATTTGTTAATATATGTATACTTTGAAATCGGCAGGATTTTTACATGCACAAAGATGGAAAGACGCACCAATTCCCACAATAATCGAAGGGATAGCAAATATTATAGAATTGATAGAGAGGGCAAAATTGAATGTTCTAACACGAAGAGAAGAATCTATTTAGTTTTGTCTGTTTTGGGAACCATTTCTGGAATTTTTTGCTTGAAACTGAAAAATAAAATAAAATTTTGGTTTTAGGTTTTGAGGTCCAGTGTGACTTTGTGGTGCTAGAAATGACTGAAACATTTATAAAGGAAAATTGAAGTTGGAATTTTTGTGTGAAAACAGTCAGACGTCATTACTTTCCTTTCTTTTCCTTCCTTCCTTCCTTCCTTCCTTCCTTCCTTCCTTCCTTCCTTTCTTTTTTCTCTTCCTTCTTTTGCTCCATGCCTCAGATTCTGATTCTGGTCTTTGGAACAGAATGATGAATGATTATCCTTCCTTACCCAAACCCACCCACCCTCCCTCCCTCCCTCCCTCCCTCCCTCCCTCCCTTTCTTTCTTTCCTTCCTTCCTTCTTTCTTTCTTTCTCTATCTTTTTATCTTCTTTAACTTGCTCAACTTTTATTTCTATTTGTATTGTAACATAGAATAAAATTTAATAAAATATTAATGAGAGAGAGACTGAGGAGAGAGAGAGAGAAAAAGAGATGAGTTTTCTGAGTCTCTAAGGACATTTTGGTCAATATAGTAGTCCTTAAGACAAACTGAGACATGACACTTGCTTTAATTTCCTGGGTCATTTAGAATCAATCAGATTGCAGATTTTTGTTAAGGAATGGGGACTTTCGGAGTAAACTGGCAGTATGGGTTACATTTTGAAGTCTTTTAAAACGGATGCTGGAGGAATTTTGGCACTAAAACTTTAAATCTGAAACCGAGAAGAATTTCTTAGACTAACGTTTAAGTAGAATTTAATTATCCATGAGCGTTTCCAGTCTCTTAAACTTCTAATGCATTTTTTTCCTGGTTAACACAAGTATCAAAACTCATTTAGAAATGCATATTCTGGCCTAAAACAGACCTTTTTTTGCATTTAAATGTAATTTAAAAGCAGAAATGGGTTGGAAAGGGTTTATGGATGAACATGTCCAGAAAAGACAGTAATTTGAAATACACCAATTCAAGCATTTCAACCAAAATAATCAAGTCCAATGAGATATATTTCTAATATAGTGCTTTATAAGTAGCTGTTTAAAAAAACATCAAAAAAATAAAACCAAAGCTTTAAAAAAGGCCCCAAAGCCAAAAATACCACTGCCCAAAGTTTCAATACAGTCTGTTACACTGGCTAGAGAATTATAGGAACTGAAGCAGTGGTGAAATACACACACACACACACACACACACACACACACACACACTACTGGTTCTTTGGGAGTGGCTTGGTGGGGCATGGCTTGGTGGGGTCATGTGACTAGGTGGGCGTGGCTATGTAGTCATGTAACTGGGGGATCAAAAGACAGAAACTCACTTTACAAATGTCCTGCTGGATCAGGGTTGGACTAGATGATCTCCAGGTCCCTTCCAGCCCTGGATTATCCTCTGCAGCTGCGTCTAGTGTCAGGTTTGTAGTCCTTCCTTCCTCTCCTTTTTCCCTCCCTTCCTCTCTTTCTTTTTCTTTCTTTCTCTTTCTTAATCCTTCCTTCTTTCCTTCCTTCCTTCCTTCCTTCCTTCCTTCCTTCCTTCCTTCCTTCCTTCCTTCCTCTCTCTCTCTCTCTCTCTCTCTCTCCTATCTGTCTTTCTTCCTGTCTGCCCAGCTACATATCTTCCTAACTACCTACCTACCTATCATCCATCCATCCATCCATCCATCCATCCATCCATCCATCCATCCATCCATCCATTGTCTTTCTTTCTTTCTTTCTTTCTTTCTTTCTTTCTTTCTTTCTTTCTTTCTTTCTTTCTTCTTCTTTCTTTCTTTCTTTCTTTTTTCTCTCTCTCTTTCCTGTCAGTCTGCCTGTCTGCCCAGCTATATATCTTCCTAGCTACCTATCTATCGTCCATCCATCCATCCATCCATCCATCCATCCATCCATCCATCCATTCTCCTTCCTTCCTTCCTTCCTTCCTTCCTTCCTTCCTTCCTTCCTTCCTTCCTTCCTTCCTTCCTTCCTTCCTTCCTTCCTTCCTTCCTTCCTTCTCAGGACCCCCACCCCCATTTTTGGCCTACCAGGCCTCAGGGAAGTTTGCTGGAAGCAAAAACAGACACCCCCCACTCATTTCCAGAGAACCTGTAGTAAAAAAAAATGCTTAAAAAGTTTTTTTTTAAGTTCCAAAACTCAGCTGTTTAATGTGCGATCGTTGGAACATTCTTTTTAAAACTATTTTTAGTATTTTTTACTACCGGTTCTGCAAACCAGTAGCATTTTTTTTACTACCGGTTCAGGTGAACTGGCCTGAACTGGTAGCATTTCTCACCTGAACTGAAGTCCACATATCTTAAACTCACCAAAACTGACAAACTCCGTTCTAGAATAAGGCAGGACTTAATAATTCCATAGGGCAACTTTCCCTTGCAGATAGTCCTCAATTTATGACAGTTCCATTTAGTGACCGTTCAGAGTGATGGCACTGAAAAAAGTGACTTATGACATTTTTTCCACACTTACGACCATGGTAGCATCTCCATAGTCACATGCTTGGCAACTGACTCATAGTTATGACGGTTGCAATGTCCCAGGGTCACGTGATCCCCCTTGTGACCTTTTGGCAAGCAAAATCCATGGGGAACCTAGATTCACTTAATGACCGTGTGTATCTAATTTAACATCTGCAGTGCTCCGCATAACAACTGTGGCAAGGAAGGGTCGTAAAATGGGCAAAATTTATTTCACAACATCTTTCTTACCAACAGATGTTTTGGGCTCAGTTGTGGTTGTAAGTCGAGGATTAAATGCAATTAGTTTGAACTTTTCTCTTTCTTTCTGGTGGGTATCTGCTTGCTTTCTTTCTTTTTTAAGGATTTGAATAAAGCAGACATCAACTTGATTCTCACTCATATCATTTTATTTTAAGGCCAAATAGGCAAATAATTTGTACCAGCTAAAGTTTTCCAACCCTGGAAATTATCCCATTCATGCAAAGAAGACCTAAGGAAGCTGCTAGATAATCTTCATTACCTGGTCTCTGAACTTGGTTGGTTTCTGGCAGGGGCTTCATTACCCAACTAGAGAGCATTACCAATGCTAGAAGACTGAAGGGTAGAGATGGCAAACCCAGCTCTCTTCTAGTGCTGATGATGTTCCATAGTTGGGTAATGAAATGTCTGCAAGAAAACAACCAAGCTCAGAGAGCAACAAGATCCTATCCTCCTCTTTCTCCTTCTCTCTCTCCCATCTTCTCATTCTTGTCCTTCTCTTCCTCCTCCTCCTCCCCTTCCCCTTCCCTCTCTCTGCCATCTTTCTTCTTCACTTCCTTGTGCTTATCTTCCTCCCCTTCCTTTCACCCCTCCCCTTCCCCTTCTCCTCTCTCCCCCAACTTTCTCATTCTTCTTCTTTTCCTTGTCCTTATCTTTGCCCCTTCTCCTCCTCCTCCCCCTTCCCTCTCTCTCTCATCTTTCTTCACTTCCTTGTCCTTCTCTTCCTCCCATACTTCTCCTTCTCCCTTCCCCTCCTTCTCCTTCCTTTAACATTTCCCCTTCCCCCTTCTTCCTCCCATCTTCTTCCCCTTCTTGGTCCTCGTCTTTCCCCATCTCTTCCTCCTCCTCCTGCCTTCCCCCTCTCCCCCCATCTTTCTTCTTTGCTTCCTTGTCCTTATCTTCCTCCCCTCCTTCTTCTCCTTTTGTCTTCTTCTCCCTGTACCCCCCCCCCCACACCTTCTAACCCTGATGAGATACCCTAGTATGGTCCACACAAACATTTGCAAGGAACCTCCCCCAGCCTCAGCAAACACAGTTCAACCTTCAGTTGCAACATACTCTAGGAAGTTAAAACCCATCCTTCTCCCAGAAATATCCTGGGAAATATTGAAAAGGCAGAATATTATATTTCCCTGAATAAGAAATAGAGAAACATGTTTTTAGGCAGGAAACAGACTCACTCTTAATAGTCCCCCGCTTTCCTTGATGGGCCATTAAAATGCCAAAGCAAGTTTATTCTACATAAGAGTTTTCCTCTTCAGCTCCAGGGTGATGGGATTAAGGCATGATAGTATTAGCAGCTAATAATTAGCCCTTTACCCATCTCACCACAAGACCCCTGGGAAGAACCAATGCTCAACCAAACTTGGACTCAAAACACAGCCTATAGAGTTGCCACTGAATGGCCCCATGGGAGTCTGACAACCAATCAGAATGCAAGCTCAAGATCAAAGGCCAGAGACGGCATAAAACCAGGGACTTTCAGCATCTCTGCCTCTCTTTTCTTCTTTACCCAACATCTGGAAGGATGTGATCCCCCTTTTCTGCTCAGGAGCTCAAGCCATGTGATCCTGTCCACCATTAAATCATCTTTCCAAGCAGCCTCCATGTTTCCAGTGTCTTTTTTCCCCTAAAAGGACATTTCTTCCAACAATACGTATCCTCTTCTATTGCAATCTTCACTTTCTATTTTATGACTGGCAGATCACAGAGCCAAATTTAGGATATATATGTATTTGTGTTACAACCCCTGGTATGCCCAATTGTAACACAAATACATACCTATTTCCCTGGCTCAGCTGATAAAAGAGGACAGCCTGTGGCTTAGTGGTTAACACATCTGCCTAATATGTAATACAGCCCAGGTTCAAATCACAGTAAGGGTATGGCTAGCTGATGAGAGCTAAATAGCTTGAAATAGATCTATACTAGTCTCCCTTTATTTATTTATCAGTACAATTACTACACACACACACACACACACACACACACACACACACACACACACACACACACACATATATATATATATATATATATATATATATATATATATATATATATATATATATATATTACATGTGTGTGTGTGTGTGTGTGTGTGTGTGTGTTGTATTTGTACTGATAAATAAATAAAGGGAGACTAGTATAGATCTATTTCAAGCTATTTAGCTCTCATCAGCTAGCCATACCCTTACTGGGATTTGAACCTGGGCTGTATTATATTTTAGGCAGGAGTCTTAGCCACTAAGCCACAGGCTCTCCTCCTTATCAGTTGAGCCAGGGAAATAGGTATGTATTTGTGTTACAACCCCT
Organism: Natrix helvetica; assembly: GCF_964273705.1. Lineage (NCBI taxonomy): Eukaryota > Metazoa > Chordata > Lepidosauria > Squamata > Natricidae > Natrix > Natrix helvetica. The sequence continues at coordinate 3,723,476 of NC_138552.1, forward strand.
GGTATGCCTAAATATGGGAGGAAGGTCACTACTCCCTCTTTCTGTCCTTCGGCTCATCACAGAAGACCATGGAGGCAGAAAACCATATTTTTTTATATTTAGCTACTACTTAGCCACTACTTAGCTTAGTGGCTAAGACTCCTGCCTAAGATATAATACAGCCCAGGTTCAAATCCCAGTAAGGGTATGGCTAGCTGATGAGAGCTAATTAGCTCGAAATAGATCTATACTAGTCTCCCTTTTTTTATTTATCAGTACAAATACAACACAAATATAAAAAGGCAACATTAAAAATAAAAAAAATATGGTTTTCTGCCTGCATGGTCTTCTGTGATGAGCCAAAGGACAGAAAGAGGGAGTAGTGACCTTCCTCCCATATTTAGGCATACCAGGGGTTGTAACACAAATATGGAAGCACCAAGCCGGAAGCACCAAGCCGGAAGCACCAGCCTGAAGATGATGAATGAGACTTCATCGAAACGTCGTGAAGATACTTCCAATTCTACGCGGGAGAAAACCCGAACAACCAAAGACATACATACAAACACCCGCGAAAACCTCAGAAAACACACACACACACACACACACACACACACACATATATATATATATATGTGTGTGTGTGTGTGTGTGTGTGTGTGTGTATGTATGTATGTATGTATGTATGTATGTATGTATGTATGTGTATATCTATATCTATATCTATATCTATATATCTATATCTATCTATCTATCTATCATCTATCTATCTATCTATCTATCTATCTATCTATCTATCTATCTATCTCCTTGTCTTCTCATGCCCCCCCGATGTTAGAAAGAATACCCCCCCATTTTGCCCTTTTGTCTCTCGATTGTCAAATTTATGAGAAAGCGATTGAACAGGTGCAGCACTATCTGTCCCTCAGAGTGCTGTTCCAGTGTTGCTCTTATGCAGAAAACATTTGCTATATTTGGCAAAACCTGCCCCACGTCGCTGCCCAACTATCTCGAAATATATATATCCTCATTCCGAAGGCGTTCGCTTTGACTTGGCGGTTTGCAAGGTCTTTGAAGCCAAGGTCACTTCCAAGCCTCTTCATAACATCCAAGTCTCAAGCTGCAAAATCATTGTCCTCCTCTAAGATGGATAATCTATTAAACCTCTTCTTCTATTTTCTTTTATCGGGGTCTCAGAGAAGAGCAACCAAGATGATTAAAGGACTGGAGGCCAAAACATATGATGAACGGTTGCAGGAACTGGGCATGGCTGGTCTAGTGAAGAGAAGGACTAGGGGAGACATGATAGCAGTGTTCCAATATCTCAGGGGTTGCCACAAAGAAGAGGGAGTCAAGCTATTCTCCAAGGCACCTGAGGGTAGAACAAGCAGCAATGGGTGGAAACTAATCAAGGAGAGAAGCAACTTAGAACTGAGGAGAAACTTCCTGACAGTGAGAACAATTAATCAATGGAACAGCTTGACTCCAGAAGTTGTGAATGCCCCAACACTGGAAGTCTTTAAGAAGATGCTGGATAAATTTTTATCGGGGTCTCACCGATCACTCCGAAAAGAGTGCAGAGATGAGCTGGATCAACAAAAAAGAGAAGCAAGTGTCCAGAGGTGTGATAAAGGCAGATATACAACTCGTCAACACTTGTCTGTGGGATGTGTGTGCCATTAAGAGTTGAGGACTGGAAAACTGGAAGAACGTGTGAATGGCTGATGAGAATAAGCATTGTCCGTCAATTGGACTTTTAGAAGTTCCCGATTAGCTGAGCTTAGAGGAGATGGGTGGGACCGGTCACCAGAATGGATGACCTCCGTATACCTTGCCAGTTGCTCTACAGTGTGGAAAGTCTGAGGAGAGACCTCAAGGTCAACTGTGAAAGAAATCGTACGACATCGTGGCATCGGCCAAAGGAAGAAGAAGCTGCGTCTGCTGATCCAACCTGATGGTGGGCCCTGGGCTATGAAGCCTCCACCAGAAGAACAGAAGAACAAAATGACAGAGTTGGAAGGGACCTTGGAGGTCTTCTAGTCCAACCTGCTGCTCAAATAGGAGACCCTATTCCACTCCAGACAAGTGGCTATCCAGTCTCTTCTTAAAAGCCTCCAGTGATGGAGCATCCACAAGTTCTAGAGGCAAGCTGTTCTGCTGGTTGTTTTGTTCTCAAGCCTGGCTCTCCACAAGCAATTCCATCAACAGACACATTGGCCTCCAACCAGCCTATGAACCCCTCAGAATTCAAATCAACCACACAGAAAACCAGCGATGGCACCAATGACCTCCCCATCACAAGACCGATCATAAGACTCATCTGACATGACCCTCATCTGCTGTGACCTCCCCATCACAAGACCCTCACCTGACGTGACCCTCATCTGATGTGATTTCCCTGTCACAAGTCCCATTACGAGACCCTCACCTGATGTGACCCTCACCTGAATGTCATCTCCCCATCACAAGACTCCCCATGTCTCTCACCTGACATGACCTCCCCATCACAAGACCCATTATAAAACTCATCTGACATGACCCTCATCTACTGTGACCTCCCCCTCACAAGACCCTCACCTGACGTGACCCTCACCTGATGTGATTTACATGTCACAAGTCCCATCACATGACCTTCACCTGAACATCATCTCCCTATCACAAGACTCTCCATGTCTCTCACCTGACATGATCTCCCCATCACACCCCTTCATAAAACTCATCTGACATGACCCTCACCTGATGTGATCTCCCCATCACAAGACCCTCACCTGACATGACCCTCACCTGAATATTATCTCCCCATCACAAGACCCATAACAAGACTCACCTGACATGACCCCTCACCTGATGTGATCTCTCCATCACAAGACTCCTCACAAGACCCTCACCTGACACAACCCTCCCATCACAAAACCAACCTGACCAAAGGAAGCCCTTATAAGCAGAAGAACACCAACAATGGCATCCCCTAAATTCTGCTGAAGATGATAGCCTAACGAAATGTTGGGAAACCAGCCCATAAGCTCAAAGAGCAACCTTCCATCTTCCAAGCTTTCCTTTGTTCTCACTCTTTGGGGATTCTTCCTTAGTTCTAGGTTGGATCTCTCTTTAATGACCTTCCACCTGTTACTTCTTATCCTGCCATCTGCTGCTTTGGAGAAGACGTCAATCTCCTCTTCTCTAGGACAGCCTCTCAAGGACTGAAAGACTGCGATCGTATCACCCCTAGTCCTTGAAAACAGGCATTGCCCCCCCCCTAAATGAGAGAGAAACCTGAGTGACATTCTAGAATAGAACCATCAGTTGCTACAATAATGGATTTTCGGTGCCCCGATTGTGCTACACTCTGTGCATCCGGACTGGGGCTGCAGACGGACCTTCTTGTCCGCATGGGGACTACACAACAGAAGGTTTTCTTTGAGTGTGAAGGATTGCCGCACAGTATGGTTTAAAGTCATTAAACTAGTAGAAGAAGGGAATATTTGTAACTCAGGGTTGAAGTGTGGGGTCCTTGGTGCGCTCTGAAATTTGGTGGTTTGCATTGCACATTTCATGACTCAAATACGTGACTTCATCAGTGCTAGAAGGGAGTGAGAGTCCTTCCTTCCTTCCTTCTCCCCTTTCTTCCCTTTCTTCCTTCTCCCCTTTCTTCCCTTTCTTCCTTCTCCCCTTTCTTCCCTCCTTCCCTTCTTCCCCTTTCCCCTCCCTTCTTCTCTCCCTCCCTTCTTCCCCTTCCCCTCCCTTCTTCTCTCCCTCCCTTTGTTTCTTTCACACCTTCTTTCCTTCTCCCTTTTCTTCCTTCTCCCCTTTATTCCCTCCCTCCTTCTCCCCTTCCCCTCCCTTCTTCTCTCCCTCCCTTTGTTTCTTCACACCTTCTTTCCTTCTCCCTTTTCTTCCTTCTCCCCTTTATTCCCTCCCTCCTTCTCCCCTTTCCCCTCCCTTCTTCTCTCCCTCCATTTCTTTCACACCTTCTTGTCTGAAATAGTATGGGGTTTCCTGCCTGAGTAGCGGGTTGGGCTAGAAGACCTCCAAGGTCCCTTCCAACTTTGTGATTTGATTCTTTCTAACTCCATTCCATGCTATTCTTTTTAATTCTATTCTGTTCTGTAACAAGAAACAATGGATGGAAACTAATCTAGGAGAGAAGCAACCTAGAAATTTCCTGACAGTGAGAACAATTAACCAGTGGAACAGCTTTCCTCCAGAAGTTGTGAATGCTTCAACACTGGAAATATTATAGAAGAGATTGGATAACCATTTGTCTGAAGTGGTGTAGGGTTTCCTGCCTAAGCAGGGGGTTAGACTAGAAGACCTCCAAGGTCTCTTTCAACTCTGATTCTCTTAACTCTGCCTTGCCTGGGGAAACTTGCCATAGCTCCTCCATCATGGCCACACCCTAAATTAAGTCAAGTGGCCACGGTGACTTCCGTGGTCCAAGTTTCCTCCTTCTCTCTCTCTCTCTCTCTCACTCTCTCCCTCTCTAACCTGGGGGAGACATGGCGACCCTGGAGATTGTCAGGGTGCCAGGAATGCCATCTTTAATTGGTCGAAGAGAAACTTTATTACTCCTCCGCTAGCGCCCATGGTTGATTTCCTTCCCCCCTTCCCCCATAACAAATTATCCTAATGATCTGACCCAGGACCAGATGTTAATTGCAATGGAAAGTAATCAATTTCCTTTTCCTGAGCACGGACTCATTTGCAAGGGAAGTCAAGGAGAAGATTCCCCTGGCCTTAATGAACCAGAAGTGTCAGAAGCCCTCTGGGGGCACTGCTCTTTCGTCCAGCTTGACTGCAAGGCACTTGCTTTTCTTGATGAGATTTGCTTTTGGGTTTGATTGTCCTCCCCCATCTCTGATTTAAGGGCTTGGCGTGGTCCACTGGGATGAAAAAGAGTGGCTGGTACAGGATATACCAGATTCCTTTCCTTTCCTTTTTCCATCCCTCCATCCCACTTTCCCCCTCTCTTTATTGTTTTCTTGCAGACATTTCACTACCAAACTAAATAACCCCATCAGTGCTAGAAGGGAGGGCAAGTCACTCATATATAAAAAGAGCAATTCCCACTCCTTTCCCACCAGCATTCCAAACATGGAAACGCACAAGAATAGGAAGACATTTGGAAATGCACAAGAAGAGAGAGCAGTAAACTCATAAGAACAGCAAAAGCGATATTATTAGGACCCAAGAGGCTCATGGAGCTCAAAAAAGTTATTTTCAGAATTTGGAGGAGAACAATTGGCCTAACCATTAAATATCCCCTTGTATGTGGTGACACTTCATCATCCAACTATGTGACTGATCAAATTAGAAGAAGAAAATGTTATCCTGCAAAAATTGATCGAGCAAGATTTCATTAAGAAAACTGGGGGAAGGTTGGATGCTAGGAGTGAAGGACCAACATCAAGGAAACTCATATTAACATGCTGGCTGAAGAATGAGAACTTTCAGTATTCACACGGGTTTATTAAACAGCATTACTAGACTAATGCACCTATGTTCAATGTTTGTGCAATGCTTTAAACATCAGCTAACCAATGACCAATGGATTTGCAAATCTATCTATCTATCTATCTATCTATCTATCTATCTATCTATCTATCTATCTATCATCTATCTATCTATCTATCATCATCTATCATCTATCTATCTATCTATCTATCTATCTATCTATCTATCTATCTATCTATCTATCTATCTATCTATCTATCATCTATCTATCTATCTATCTATCTATCTATCTATCTATCTATCTATCTATCTATCTATCTCTGGAACCAAACAAAGCTGCCCAAGAGTCAAACTGGAACATAGAAGAATAGAGTTGGAAGGGACATTGGAGGTCTTCTAGTCTAACCCTATAACATTTAAATCAATGGCGGTCCAGTCTCGTCTTGTAAGCCTCCAACAATGGAGCAAGAAGACAATCTATTCCATTAGCTGAATGCTCTCACCTTTAGGAAACCCCTCCTTAATTCTAGATTGCTTCTCTCCATGGTTAGTTTCCATCCATTGCTTCTCGTCTTGCCTTCTGGTGCTATAGAAAATAGGTTGACCCCCTCTTCTTTGCGGAAGCCCCTCAAATATTGGAAGACTGCTATGGTGTCATCCCTGGAACTCCTTTTCATTGGACTAGGCATACCCAATTCCTGTAACTGTTCTTCGTGTTTTAGCTTTCAGCCCCTAATCATTCTTATTGCTCTTCTCTGCACTCTTTCCAGAGTCTCAATATTTTTTTTAATAATATGGTGACCAGAACTGGATGCCGTATTCCAAGCGTGGTCTTACTAAGGCTTTGTAAAGCGGTACTACAACTTCATGGTACCAGCAGTACTCGAACTAATTTGTTAGCTATTTGCCATATTAAATATGTTATGTAAATGCCAGTTATGAATGACTTGGGGGCAGCCTTCAGATCCCTAAAGGAAGAAGGTGTTTATGAAAAGAATAGGAGTTTGCTTAGATGAGAGATGGACTGAAGAGTCAAGAAATAGAGAAATGAAAAATGAGACCCCGATGGAAACTGAGCAATCAAAAAGTGCTAGGCTGAAGCAACACATATTCAGCCTAATATGGAAAACCTTTAAAAAGAATGTATTTAGGACTGATCAAAATGATATACGCCTTCCCCAGAAAGGAGAGAGTTGGAACAGGGGAGTAAAGGTAAAGGTTCCCCTCGCCTCGCACATATGTACTAGTTGTCCCCGACACTTAGGGGCAGTACTCATCCCCGTTTTAAAGCCGAAGAGCCAGTGCTGTCCGAAGATGTCTCCATGGTCATGTGGCTGGCATGATTAAACACCGAAGGAGCATGGAACGCTGTTACCTTCCCACCAAAAGTGGTTCCTATTTTTCTACTTGCAATTTTACATGCTTTCAAACTTCTAGGTTGGCAGAAGCTGGGACAAGTAAATGGAGCTCACTCCGTTACACGGCACTAGGGATTCAAACCGCTGAACTGCTGACCTTTCTGATCGACAAGCTCAGGGTCTTAGCCACTGAGCCACCGCACCCCTACAGGGGAATAGGGGACAAGAAATCAGGAAATAAGAGCAAAGAGAGAAAATCTGAAGATCAGCAACGGAATGGATGGCCTCATCTACCCGAGGCTCTCTCTTCACACATGACTGATGCAGTCTTGCCTAGATCATCATGTGATCTTCATCTGAATTCCTACAGGAATGCAGCTCCGAAGAGAAACGGGGACAATTTAATTCAGCACCTTGGATAGCTGTGAAGGAAAGAGATGTTGCCACAATCCTTGACTTACATTCCCAACTGAGCCCAAATTTTCTGTTGCTAAGAGAGAGATTTGTTCAGTTGAGTTTTGCCGCCCTCCCTTTTACAACCTCTCGCCACAGTTGTTAAGTGAACCGCTACGGTTATGAAGTTACCCAACCTAGTTGTTAAGTGAATCTGGCTTCCCCATCGACTTTGCTTATAGGAAGGTTGCAAAAGGGGATCACACCATCCAGGGACACTGCAACCATCATAAAGGCTGTTGTATCTTTAGTCACTAAATGAACGGTTGGAAGTCAAGGAATAACTGTGCTTGGTTGCTCAGCTTCTCCCTGTGTCTCCAAATGACCTTACAAGTCCACAATGTTGTGACATTGATGGAGTTGCCTTGCTAAAAACGACAACCTGCTTCTCTTTCTAGCCGGGTATACCAGATCCAACACAAACACAAAGAGGATAAAAAAAAAGGATAATCAAATGTCTTGGGGCAATGCAATTACTCTCAGACGGGGCATAAAAATAACTGTGAAATAAATATGGAAATCAGGCAGAAAATATAATCAGAGGGATTTGTCTAATGGAGGACAATGTTAATACGGAAAAAAAATATTGTACACAAAAACTTTAAGCTGGCAATGCACCCAGACCAAGACACCAATTCAATTCAGACTCCCCTTCTGCAAAAGTGATTTCATCACATGAATAATTTACTATTCCGTGATTGATCGCACCAAAAGAGTAGAAACTTCTCAATAGAATGTTGTTCTTTTCGCAAACTGGATCAACGTAGTTGAAATGATTTGCTTTCAATATTATATTTGCATCCCACTTTTCCTCCATTCTACAGTGCAGTCTAGAACAGGGGTGGGCTGCTATGGGTTTGCCTGGACTCGGGAAACCGGTTTTATGACCGGTTCGGAGAACTTCCAAATCCCACCCCTGGCTGGCCCCGCCCACCCTGCCCCGCCACTCCCAGGAGTCTCCGTATGGCCAGTTTTTGATGCAAGGTAAGTGCAGGGCCCACACGGAGGGTCAGGGAGGTGGAAAAAGGAGCCTCCCAGAAGTTCCAGGATTGCTTATTTGTATCCTATGACTATCATTAAGTGTTGTACTTTATGATTCTTGATGAATGTATCTTGTCTTTTTATATACACTGAGAGCATCTGCACCAAAGACAAATTCCTTGTGTGTCCAAACATACTTGGCCAATAAAGAATTCTATTCTATTCTATTCTATTCTATTCTATTCTATTCTATTCTATTCTATTCTATCCTTATCCTATTCCTATTCCTATTCCTATTCCTACTCCTATTCTATCCTATCCTACTCTACTCTACTCTACTCTATTCTCTTCCTTATTCTATTCTATTCTATTCTATTCTACTCTACTCTACTCTATTATCTTCCTTATTCTGTTCTGTTCTATTCTATTCTATTCTATTCTATTCTATTCCATTCCATTCCATTCCATTCCATTCCCTATTTCTATTCTATTCTATTCTATTCTCTGTTCTCTTCTGTTCTATGCTATTCTATTCTCTATTCTATTCTCTATTCTATTCTCTGTTCTATTCTATTCTATTCTATTCTATTCTATTCTAATCCTTATCCTTATCCTATTCCTATTCCTATTCCTATTCCTATTCCTACTCCTATTCTATCCTATCCTATCCTACTCTACTCTACTCTATTCTCTTCCTTATTCTATTCTATTCTATTCTATTCTATTCTATTCTATTCTATTCTACTCTACTCTACTCTATTATCTTCCTTATTCTGTTCTATTCTATTCTATTCTATTCTATTCTATTCTCTGTTCTCTTCTGTTCTATGCTATTCTATTCTCTATTCTATTCTCTATTCTATTCTCTATTCTATTCTATTCTATTCTCTGTTCTATTCTATTCTATTCTATTCTATTCTTTTTCATTCCATTCCACTCCATTCGATGTGACCAACCTGGATGACACAGTATTGATATAATGTAGGCCCAGACTACCAACAATAGAGAAATCAGCTGTCCAAAACAACAAAATAATCTCTCTTTCCATAAAAGCAAATGAGAATTTCCTGCGAATGGTCCCCTCCAAAATGGCAGATTTTGTTTAGAGCATGTTGTGGAGCCTTCATGGCTGAGAATCATGAAAAGCAAATCATTTTGTAAACTTGTGTGAGTCACGGTTGTAATTTCTTTTTTTCAAAAAGAAAGATCGCGCGAAGCATCTTTTAAGAAAGCTAAGAACCTGGCAAAAGATCTCACCAGTCTAGTTTATTATTCATCTGCTGCCAACCAGATCTTTCTAGAAAACCCACAAGCAAAGTATGAAGACATTAGCTTGTTTGTACTCAGCGGTTAGCATTAAGATAAACTATCTGAGCAAACGGATAATTAAATATAATTATCGTGATTAATAATTATTCGTCTTTCTGTCCTCTGGGCTGTTTTTCACCCAGTTCTTTAGATGTTTTACACTGTCTAATCTTTTCACTGTGTCTAGATTTTAGGAGCAAAGGAATACCTATCTCAGAAACCACCAAAATATTTTTTGCAACAACATGGCAACCCCGTAGTACATAAGGCAGCCAAAACATTGTAAGTACACAGAATATAGAATAATAGAAGGGATCTTGGAGGTCCTCTAGTCCAACCCACAGCTCAAGCAGGAGGCCAATTGCCATTTCAGATAACTGGTTGTCCAGTCTCTTTTTGAAAGCCTCCACCTCTGAAGGCAAGCTGTTAATACCACTTTATAAGGCCTTGGTAAGGCCACACTTGGAATCCTGCATCCAGTTTTGGTCGCCACAAGGTAAAAAAAAAAAGATGTGGAGACTCCAGAAAGAGTGCAGAGAAGAGCAACAAATAGGATTTTTTAAAATTTATTAAAAAATATTTTAAAAGTTCATGACAAGGTAGGAGATTAATTCCTAAATTCACCAGTTTACAAAGTCAGCATATTGCCCTCCAACAATCTGGGTCCTCATTTTACTCACCTCCAATGGACGGAAGGCTGAGTCAACCTTGAGCCTGGTGAGAATTGAACTGCTGGCAGTGGGCAGAATTAGCCTGCAATACTGCATTCTAACCACTGGGCCACAACAGCTCATGGAAAGAAGATAAGGAAGGAATAGCAATAGCACTTATACTTCTATATCGCTTTACAGTGCTTTACAGTACTCTCTAAGTGGTTTACAAAGTCAGCCTCTGGCCCCCAACAATCTGGGTCCTCATTTTACTGACCTCAGAAGGATGGAAGGCTGAGTCAATCTTGAGCCTGGTGAGATTTGAACTGCCAAATTGCAGGCAGCTGGCAGTCAGCAGAAGTAGCCTGCAGTACTGTGTTCTAACCACTGCACCACCCTGGCTCAATCTCTATTCCCATCTCCATCTCCGTCTGTCTTGCTGTCTTGCTGTCTTGCTGTCTTGCTGTCTCCCTGCCTGCCTGCCTGCCTGCCTGCCTGCCTGCCTGCCTGCCTATCTATCTATCTATCTATCTATCTATCTATCTATCTATCTATCTATCTATCTATCTATCTATCTATCTATCATCTATCTATCTATCTATCTATCTATCTATCTATCTATCATCTATGTATCTATCTATCTATCATCTATCTTATCTCTTTCTCATGTCTGTCTATCTATCTATCTATCTATCTATCTATCTATCTATCTATCTATCTATCTATCTATCTATCATCTATCTTATCTCTTTCTCATGTCTATCTATCTATCTATCTATCTATCTATCTATCTATCTATCTATCTATCTATCTATCTATCTATCATATCTCTTTTTCATCTCTCTCTCTCTTCAGATATCTATCTATCTATCTATCTATCTATCTATCTATCTATCATATCTCTTTTTCATCTCTCTCTCTCTTCAGATATCTATCTATCATCTATCTATCTATCTATCTATCTATCTATCTATCTATCTATCTATCTATCTATCTATCTATCTATCTATCTATCTCTATTTCTATCTATTTCTCCCCCCCCTCTACAAACACACAGCACAGCTATATTTAAACTTGATAAATTTGTTAGCACTGTTCCACCTCTGTTCTCCAGCTACCTCTGAAAACTCAACACCTCTCTAATCACAAAGTCAAATTATAAGGGTATTATGAATGCAGTAAAAAAAAGGAAAGGAAGTGAGTAGAGAGTAGCTTGCGATGGAATAAAATAAAGTAACTGGCTAGGAAGATGAGGCTTTTAGCCAGGCAAGCTTACAACTAAATGTAGGGTTCGTGGAGAAAGCAAATCTCTCCGTGCCCTACTTTCTCCTTCGTTTAAATGGAATAAAAGCCAAGAGACATGATGTCATAAAATTATCCCCCCAATTAAGCATCATCTGCCCATTGCTGTCTGTCTCCCCCACTCTCAGCTGACTTATATTCTCAGCCTGGTAGATGGACACAACCTCGCAAAATTGCCTGGGCCACTTTGTTTTGTCTGGTGGAGAGGAGGAATGAAGGCAATGATTGAAAACAGATTTTAATTAATGATCTTAGTTAATTGGATGCTGGCCCAAGCATTTTAAGGTCTTGCAGTTTTCTTGGGGGAAGGTTTTGCTTTGGAGAAATTCTAGAGGACTGGAAATCACAACAGGAGGGATTTATCAAACCTTCTTCCTCAATAGTCCAATCCTAGGATGAGCCTAAGGAATAGAGTGGGAAGGGACCTTGGAAGTCTTCTAGTCCAACCCCCTCCTGCTGAAGCAGGAGAACCTACACCATTCTGGATAAACGATTGTCCAGGCTCTTCTTGAAAGCTTCCAGTGATGCAACACTCACAGCCTCTGGAGGGAAGCCCTTCCACTGGTTGATTGTTCTCACCGGTAGGAAGTTTCTCCTTGGGAACCATTTCAAGTAGGATCAATGCTTCAAGAGTCCGATCTTAGGATGGACCTACAGAATAAAAGAGTTGGAAGGGACCTTGGAGGTCTTCTAGTCCAACCCTCTGCTCAAGCAGGAAGCCCTATATCATTCCAGACAAATGGTTGTCCAGTCTCGTCTTAAAAGCATCCAGTGTTGGAGCATTCACAACTTCTGGAGGCAAGTTGTTCCACTGATTAATTTTTTCACTGTCAGGAAATTTCTTCTTAGTTGTAAGTTAGTTCTCTCCTGGATTAGTTTCCACCCATTGCTTCTTGTCCTGCCTATAGGTACTTTGGAGAATAGCTTGACTCCCTCTTCTTTGAGGCAACCCCTGAGATATTGGAACACTGCTCTCCTGTCTCCCCTAGTCCTTCTTTCTATTAAACTAGACATACCCAATTCCTGCAACTGTTCTTCATATGTTTTAGTGTCCAGTCCCCTAATCCTCTTTGTTGCTCTTCTCTGCACTCTTTCTAGAATCTCAGCATCTTTTCTACATCGTGGCCACCAAAACTTGGTGGAATGACTTGAAGTTGTGGCTGCTAAACCAATTGAGATTTTTAAGAAGAGACTGGGCAGCCACTTGTCTGAAATGGTACGTGATCTCCTGCTTGAACAGGGGGCTGGACTAGAAGACCTTCAAGGTCCTTTCCAGTTCTATTCTGATTCTGAAGATTCCCCTTCCTTTCCGTACTCAGACAAACCAACACGGAAATTTCTCAAGAAGGTTTGTTACATCCCCTCCGTGCCTCTCTATGTGTTTGTGTCTTCCTTAAAGACGGAGCGGTGAAAATGTTGTTGTTTTTCCCTCCCTGGCTCAGCATAATTTTGTGCAGGTGTGCGTTTTGCAAGCACCAAATCAGCACTCTGCCAAAATGCTCCTGTTAACATTTATCACCCCTTCCCCTTAGTTATCAATCGTCACCAATCTCCATTGGGGAACACCGTGCAAATTCAGTCAAAGGTTCAGCTGGGACTAGTGTCAGAATAGAGTTGGAAGGGACCTTGGAGGTCTTCTAGTCCAGTCCCCTGCTCAAGCAGGAGACCCTATACCAGGGGTGTCCAAACTTGGCAACTTTAAGACTTGTGGACTTCAACTCCCAGAATTCTGGGAGTTGAAGTCCACAAGTCTTAAAGTTGCCAAGTTTGGACACCCCTGCCCTATACCATTTCAGACAGGTGGCTGTCCAGTCTTTTCTTTAAAAACCTCCGGTGTTGGAGCAGTCACACCTTCTGGTGGCAAGCTGTTCCACTGGTTAATTGTTCTCACTGTTAGGAAGTTTCTCCTCAAGTTTCAGGTTGCTTCTCTCTTTGATTAGTTTCCATTTGTTGCTTCTTGTTTAGCCTTCAGGTACCTTGGAAAATAGCCTGACCCCCTCCTCTCTGTGACAACCCCACAAATATTGGAATACAACTATCATTTCCCCCTGGTCCTTCTTTTCTCCACACTAGCCAAACCCAAATCCTGCAACCATTCTCCATATATTTTAACCTCCAGTCCTTTCATCATCTTAGTTTCTCTTCATGGTTACAAGAACTGGGCATGTCTAGTCTATTGAAGAGAAGGACCAGGGGAGACATGATAGCAATCTTCCAATATTTGAGTGGCTGCCCCAGAGAGGAGGGGGTCAAGCTGTTTTCCAAAACACCAGAGAAGGAATCATGGATGGAAACTGACCAAGGAGAGATTCAACCTGGAAATAAGGAGGAATTTTCTGACAGTGAGAACCATCAACCCATGGAACATGAGTTGCTTTCAGAAGTTGTGGGAGCTTCATCCCTGGAGGCTTTCAAGAAGAGACTGGACTGCCATCGGTCAGAACAGAAGTTGTGTAGCTTCAGTGCTGGAGACTGGACTGCCATCTGTCAGAAATAGTGTACGATCTTGGGCAGGGTGGGGTGACCAACAAGGTCCCTTCCAACTCTGTCCATCTGTATCTGGCCATGGCTAGTCTAGTGAAGAGAAGGACCAGGGGGAGACAAGATAGCACTCTTCCAATATTTGAGGGGCTGCCACAGAGAGGAGAGGGGGTCAACCTATTTTCCAAAGCCCCTGAAGGCCAGACAAGGAATAATGGATGGAAATTGACCAAGGAGAGATTCAACCTGGAAATAAGGAAGAACTTTCTGACTGTGAGAACAATCAACCCATGGAACAGAAGTTGCCCTCAGAAGTTTTGGGAGTCTCATGAGTTGAGACTTTCAAGAAGAGATTGGACTGCCATTTGTCAGAAAGGGTGTAGGGTCTCCTGTTTGAGCAAGGGGTTGGACTAAATGACCTCTAAGGTCCCTTCCAACTCTGTTAATCTGTTCTCTGCAAAAAAAAATTCAAAGTCTCAACATCTTTGTAAAAAATAGCGCAAGATCGGAAGATCTGGAGAGACACATAGAACTCTCAAGAGTTGGACACGAGTGAATGTATAACACCATCCTCATCATCATCATTGTGCAAACACACAAACTCACACACAACCGCCCACCCCACACACACTACTCCTGCTGTTAGTTGTGCCAGGCTGCCCATCGCTCAACAAAACAACTTAAAACCGCTAAAAGTACAATTGCTTTTTTTTTTAAAGTAGCTTAGCAACCTTTGAGCACAAATGAATGGCATTAGGAGGTAACAATGCTAATCAATCCATGCCTTCCAAAGGCATGACTAAATCAAGGGTAATTCTTCATTTTGGGAGAGCTATAAATAACCCCTTTTCTTGACTGGAAATTAATGGAGAGTCAGTGGCACCACAAAGCCAGGCTCTGGCAAACAATCACATTCGTGACACAACCTTATTGATCTCCCCAATTTATAGGTTTGACCCCAGAAAGAAGCAAGACTTCAGATCCATCAAGCCACTCAAGCGACCTCAAAACTTAAGGTCAAGGTTAACATTAAAGATCAAGGGAGGCAAAAGGAAGATTCAGAATATTTTTTAACTTGGGCTTTGCTTTGCCAATGGTTAGATAATAAAGGTAGAAAAGTTGGAAGAATACCATTATGTAGAATGAAAGAATCTTGTTGTTTTTGTTATTATTATTGTTGTTATTGCTATTGTTAATATTATACTTTATTCATTAAACATGAAACTCAGTCTACTGAACATTTAAAATGTATCACAAATATCTGGCGCTGATGGTGGATGTGGGTTGCTGCCAATGTCCTAGGAATCAACTAAGTGTCTTCTTAAAATGTACGACGTTCCGAGTGGCACACTTGTTTGCAGTGCTTTACGGGACTCTCTAAGCGGTTTACAGAGTCAGTCTCTTGCCCCCAACAGTCTGGGTCCGCATTTTACCCACCTCGGAAGGACGGAAGGCTGAGTCAACCTTGAGCCTGGTGAGATTTGAACTGCCAAATTGCAGCCAGCCGGCAGTCAGCAGAAGTAGCCTGCAGTCCTGCACTCTAACCATTGCACCACTGTGGCTGGCTGGCTGGCTGGCTGGCTGTCTATCTATCTATCTAATTCTATCTGTCTGTCTGTCTGTCTGTCTGTCTGTCTGTCTGTCTGTCTGTCTATCTATCTATCTATCTATCTATCTATCTATCTATCTATCTATCTAATTCTATCTGTCTGTCTGTCTGTCTGTCTGTCTGTCTGTCTGTCTATCTATCTATCTATCTATCTATCTAATTCTATCTATCTATCTTTCTATATCTATCTATCCATCTATCTAATTCTATCTATCTAATCATATCTATCAATCTATCCATCTAATCATATCTATCTATCTATCTATCTATCTATCTATCTATCTATCTATCTATCTATCCATCCATCCATCTAATCATATCCATCCATCCATCCATCCATCCATCCATCCATCCATCCATCTAATCATATCTATCCATCCATCCATCCATCCATCCATCCATCCATCCATCCATCTAATCATATCTATCATCTATCTATCTATCTATCTATCTATCTATCTATCTATCTATCTATCTATCTATCTATCTAATTCTATCTGTCTGTCTGTCTGTCTGTCTGTCTGTCTATCTATCTATCTATCTATCTATCTATCTATCTATCTATCTATCTATCTATTTCTATCTATCTATCTTTCTATATGTATCTATCCATCTATCTAATTCTATCTATCTAATCATATCTATCAATCTATCCATCTAATCATATCTATCTATCTATCTATCTATCTATCTATCTATCTATCATCTATCCATCCATCCATCTAATCATATCCATCCATCTATCCATCCATCCATCCATCCATCCATCCATCCATCCATCCATCCATCTAATCATATCTATCTATCTATCTATCTATCATCTATCTATCTATCTATCTATCTATCTATCTATCTATCTATCATCTATCTATCTATCTATCTATCTATCTTCTATCTATCTATCTATCTATCTATCTATCTATCTATCTATCTATCTATCTATCTATCATCTATCTAACAATCTAACAGTAAACAGCAGCCTATGTTCCTACAACAATCGTCGAGACAGGTAGAGTTCTAATAAGATGCTAAACTGAACAGAATAACAGACCTTGGAGGTCTTCTTGTCCAACCCCGTGCTCAAGCAGCAGACCTTATACTATTCCAGACAAGAGGATGACTAGCCCCTTCTTCAAAAGGTCCAAGCGGAAGCGGTTTGCACTGTCCCATTTTTGGTAAACCAGGTTCCCCTGATAGACTGTCTTTACCAGAAAAAACACTCCAGTGATGGAACATCCACAACTGCTGAAGGAAAAACTGTTCCATTGGTTAATTGTTCTAACTGTCAGGAAATTCCTTCTTAATTCTAGGTTGCTTCTCTTGATTAATTTCCACCCATTGCTTCTTGTCCTGCCTTCAGGTGCTTTGGAGAATAGCTTGACTCCCTCTTCTTTGGGGCAACCCCTGAGATATTGGAACACTGCTCTCATCCTTCTTTTCATTAAACTAGGCAACTGTTTTTAATATGTTTTAGTCTCCAGTCCCCTAATCCTCTTTGTTGCTCTTCTCTGCACTCTTTCTAGAGTCTCCACATCTTTTTTACATCGTGGCCACCAGAACTGAATGCAGTATTCCAAGTGTGGCCTTACCAAGGCATTATAAAGTGGTATTAACACTTCACGTGATCTTGATTCTATCCCTCTGTTGATGCAGCCTAGAACTGTGTTGGCTTTTTTGGCAGCTGCTGCACACGGCTGGCTCCTATTTAAATGGTTGTCCACTAGGACTCCAAGATCCCTTTCACAGTTACTACTGTTGAGCAAGGTACCACCTATACTGTACCTGTGCATTCCGTTTTTGTTGCCTAAATGTAAAACCTTACTCTTTTCACCCACTGAATTTTATTTTGTTAGATAGTGCCCTTGGATACTGTCAACTTTGGCTAGGTGCTTTATTATTATTATTATTTTAAAAAACCCTCTGGTTAGCATATAGACTATATACCCAGCCAACTTTGCTAAATAATTAGCCTTAATATGCTGAGTTGCGCAATCCCTGACAGTGGCCGGTTCAGGAACCACATCAAGTGCCTTGTGTGAATGTAACCTCCGGTGCACAGAAGTTTCTTTCAACCAACAGCAACATCTCAGCATGCGTGCAACTGCAGTTCCACCGCTACAAAGAATCCGCAACTCGCTAATGTCTCTCCATATTATCTTTTGTCATCATTATGGCAATTGTCAGGAAAGCGCTACTCGCTCGGCACCCGGCGCGGAGCAGAGAGCGGAGGGATGCAACGAGAACGCCAAAGAGTTCCCACCAACCTTCCCCTTTCTCGCATTAAACTTGGCTTCCATTTACATTTTAATGATGCTTGATGCCTTCTGTACGGCAGCCGTTTACTGCCATCTCTTTTAAAGTTAATCGCTTTGGTAATGGGTAACTTTGACGATGCAAATTAGGGCTGCCCAGAAGTGACCTTTACCATTTGCTGCTGGAAGAAAGGGAAACGCGCTAAGGGCCGCGGAGACGGTGGCAGGAGGCAAGATAAAGTCAGGGCTGGGGGGGGGCAAAGGGTGGGCAAAACAGTTGTCCTCTCTGAGTAGGGGTGCTCGGCCTCCAAAATGCCTCTTTGTGCAATCAGGATGAGATTAAGTTATACTACGAAAGGATGGAAGGTAGAATGATGGCAGGTGAATGATTCATTGGAGTCCACCAGAGTTGGGCAGCCAATACATTCGAATGAATGAATGAATGAATGAATGAATGAATGAATGAATGAATGTATGTATGTATGTATGTATGTATGTATGTATGTATGGTTGGTTGGTTGGTTGGTTGGTTGGATGGTTGGATGATATCTGAGCTCTCCACCAAAGGTGGAGCGTGATATCTAATCACTGTGCATATAAATATTTCCCACATTTATGATTTTAAAGGTAAGTCAACCAGAGTCACTTTTTTTGGAAAGAAAAAAAGAGAGAAAGAAATAAAGAAATGAAGAAAGAAAGAAGAAAGGAAAAAATAGAAAGTTAAGAAAGAAATGAAGGAAGGAAAGTAGAAAGAAAGAAAGAAAAAAGGAAGAAAGGAAGAAAAGAAGAAAGTTACGGAAGGACGGAAGAGAGGGAGGGATGGAGGAAGGAAGAATAATAAAAAGAAGAAAGGGAAAAAAGTTAAGACAGAAAGAAAGGAAGGAAAGTTAAGAAAGAAAGAAGGAAAGAAGGAAGGAAGAAAAAGAAAAAAGAAAGAAGATTAAGAAAGAAAGAAAGAAAGAAAGAAAGAGAGGGAGGGAGGGAGCGAGGAGGGAAGGAAGAAGGAGGAAGAGAAAGAAGAACGAAAAGAAAGGAAAAAAAAGTTAAGAAAGGAAGGAAAGTTAAGAAAGAAAGAAGGAAGAAAAGAAGGAAGGAAAAAAGTTACGAAAGAAAGAGAGGAAGGAAGGAAGGAACGAAAGTGGGAAGGAACGAACCTTCTGACCAATCAATGGGGAAGCCAGATTCACTTAACAACTGTGTGACTAATTTAACAACAGTGGCGATTCACTTAACAACAGTGGCAAGAAAAGTCATAAAATGGGGCAAAGCTCACGTAAC
Organism: Natrix helvetica; assembly: GCF_964273705.1. NCBI lineage: Eukaryota > Metazoa > Chordata > Lepidosauria > Squamata > Natricidae > Natrix > Natrix helvetica. The sequence continues at coordinate 3,742,578 of NC_138552.1, forward strand.
AAATTTCCCTTCTCCTCCCTTCCCCTCCCATTCCATCCCCTCCCCTCCCATTCTTTCATATTTAAGAATGGAGTCACTGGTGAGATTTAGAACAAGCAGGTTTCAACTCCATCTTATAAAACTTCAGGTTGTTTCCACCAAAACTGGACATGATAATTTTTTCTAGATGGCTAGGAAATCCTCGCTGGCCTCACCCGCACCTTTCCCATGGGCTTCAAACCAAATTCTTCCCTGGGTTTGCCCCAAATGAACAAACCAAGGTTTGAATGTTTTCCTCTTGGACGAACGCAGATGTCTGGCTAGAAATCCTGCAAGAGATGAAATTATTGTCTGATCCGAGAAGAAGCAGGAATGTTGGTCTTTTCCCTCCTGTTTGTTCAAGATTAGAAGCCATAAAAGCATCTCTTGAAAAGAATATTGTGCAAATCCCAGCAATATATTATATGCTTCACTGCACGTCTACTTGTAATACAATATCAAGGCTTCAAGTCGAGCTCGTGCAAATCATTTTTTTTTTGGCAGCGTTTTACCAAATTACTTCGTTATTCTTTCTGCCAGTCTGTGTTTTGGATTCCTCTGTCTAACCTGTAATCTGGAAGCTGTCAAGTAGTTTCCCATCCAAATCCTAACCAGCCTTGACCCTGCTTAGCTTCCTAAATGAGCCATAGTTGGTTCAACATTATAATGTCTTGAATCTGCTTGGAATCTTCCAGAAAGAACTGGAAGCGTCTACTCTAACAAAGAGAAGGTCTAGGAGTGACACGATAGCTACCTGCTGATATCTGAGGGGTTATCACAAAGAAGAGGAGAGTGTCAAATTAGTCTCCAAAGCACCTGAAGGCAGGTCAAGAAACAACGGATGGAAACCTACCAAGGAGAAATTCAACCTGGAGTTAAGGAGAAATTGCCTGGCAGTGAGAACAATTCATCACTTGAGCAGCTCCTCTCCAAAGGTTTTGGGTGTTTCATCACTGGAAGAGATTGGATAGGCATTTGTAGAGAGCCGGGATGGCAAACAAAGTGGCAAAGTGGCACACGAAGCCATGTCCCCCAACACACATGGCCTTGCCTGTTTGTCTTCGGGGTTTTTGGCGTGCATACACGTGCGAGGATCAGCTGTCCTTTGTGCCAAAAAGGCTCCCCATCACCGCTATAGAGTCTCCTGCTTGAGCAAGGGGCGGGGGGCTTCAACTAGAAGACTCCTAAACTCCCTTTCAAAGCTGAACAGACTGACTTTGAAAATAAAGGATAGAGAGGAATCGGTGTACTTCAAGACATGGGGAAGATTTTATGAATGGTTAGAGAAAGTCATACGGAAAAGAAAGTAAGGGGAAGATATGGAACCCAGACGAGATGTCATTAAGTAGAAAAGGGGGAGAAGAGGGGGGAAAATAGGGAAGAAAATAATAATATATAAGTATATATTCAAAAGTAGGATACAAAGGGGAAAAAAACATAACCAGGAGAGATTTGAGAAGGAAAGGGAACAAGAAATGATATTCAACTATTTTGGGTCTGCGGAAATACCACCCCAAGAAAATAAAAATTAAGAGCTGGAAGAGACACCTACAACAATAGAAAAAGGAAGGAAGAGGAGAGGAAGAGGAGGGAAAGAAGGTAGAGGTGAGGAGAGGAAGATGGAAGGGAGAAGGAAAGAAGGAGAGAGGATAGGAAGGGGAAGAGGAAGCGCGGAGGGGGGAGAGGTAAGGGAAGAAGGAAGGGAAAGGAGAGAGGAAGGAAGAAAGTAGAGAAGGAAAGGAGGGAGAAAAGAAAGGGAAAAGAAAGTGGTGTCAAAACAGGCGAGGGATGGTAAACAAAGCAACCCAAACGGTCTGTTACAACCCTGTAAATTGAATGACAAATGTATAAGAACGACAACTGTAAAAAAAGAATAATAACTGTGAATGTATAGCTATAATTGTATATAGAGAACAACAAATTAAAAAAAAAAACTTTTCCCCAAAAACCCCTCCCTTCCAAACCTATATCCTCATCTTCTGATCTGCTGACCTAGATGATCTCCAAAGTTCCTTCAACCATTGCCATCTCGATTCCATGGACCCCCAAAACTGAATCTTGCTCTGAAATCCCACTGGAGAAAACGTTCTCCGTTTTGTCTGTGCCCGGAGGGAGATCATAACGAGCAAGCAGAATTTTGCCCGCGCATGGCTAGATGTAATTAAAGATCTCTCATCATTGGGTCTCGTGGGATGTAAATCTTCACTCACAGCAAGCCAAAGAGGCCTCTTGTTTGTTAACAACAAGGAAGTTGGATGCCCAGAAGAAGGATTCTCCTCGGATGGCCGAAAGACCAGCAAAAGGCTTGGAACATTTCTGATATCCAAAAGATGCCTAATGCATCTCTTTGGGCTGCCACAAAGAAGAGGGAGTCAAGCTATTCCTCCTCTGAAAGCAGGACAGGAAGCAATGGATGAAAACCAATTCAGGAGAGAACAAGAAGCAATGGGTGGAAACTAATCAAGGAGAGAAGCAACCTAGAACTAAGGAGAAATTTCCTGGCAGTGAGAACAATTAACCAGTGGGATAATTTTATTCCAAGAAGTTGTGGGTGCACCAGAATTGGGGGCAGTATTCCAAATGTGGTCTCACCTGACTTGTTGGTGAAGTCACCAGTTGAATGCAACTTGAGGGAATTTTTAATTTAGCTTTGAACACATGTGTTCATTAGGCCATTATAACAGAATGATGGAGTGGAAAGGGAGCTTGGAGGTCTTCTAGTCCAACCCCCTGCTCAAGCAGGAAACCTTATACCATTTCAGATAATTGGTTGTCCAATCAACTTCTTGAAAACCTGGAGATTCTCCATCAACCAGGTCATGGTTGTCTCAAAGGTGCTTTTTCAAGAGGCAACTGGACTCCCTTGGTTTTTCTTTGAAGACATTTCGCTTCTCATGAGAGAAGCTTCTTCAGCTCTGTGTCGCTTCTCATCTGAAGAAGCTTCACCAGGGCTGTGGTTGACCTTGGGGAGGGGAGGGCTGGGTGTGTGTGGCCAGCTTGGCGCCACTCCCCACACTGCTGGCATGTTTCCTCTTTGCATTGAGTAGTTTGGGCTGATCCCCTTACAACATGGGTCCTCAAACTATGGCCTGGGGGCCACATGCGGCCCACCAAAGCCATTAATCCAGCCCGCAAAGGACAAGACTGACCCACCTGTATTGTCCTGCCCACCCTTCGGCCTCAGGAGGCCAAACGGGAAAAAACAGCCCATTTTGTTCAAAGACTGGACCATATCCACCCATTTTTTGCCTGCAGAATGCTTCTGGAGGTGGGAAAGGTGAAGAATGGGTGCACAGACACTCCAGGAAACCAAAAAACTGGCCCATTTTTCACTTCACTCACCTCCAGAGGATAAATAGAAAAAGATAGATAGAAAGAGAGAGAGACAGAGAGAGAGACAGAGAGACAGACAGACAGAGAGAGAGAGAGACAAAGAAACAGAGAGAGAGAGAGAGACAGAGAGAGAGGGTGAGAGACAGAAAAAGAAAGAGAAACAGAGAGAGGGAGGGAGGGAGAGAAAGAGAGACAGAGAAAGAGGGAGAGGGAGACAGAGGGAGAGCAAGAGACAGAGACAGAGAAAGAGAAAGAGAGACACACAGAGAGAGACAGGGAGACTGGGAGAGAGAGAGAGACAAAGAGAGACTTGTCAATTGTAAGCTCCTTGGGGCTGAGAAAAATTGCTGCCAAGCTGAGTTTCCTGAAGTGGGACCACAAGATCTAGGAAAAAGAAAAAGGCAGCCAAAAGAGCCACATGCAAAGAAAAGCAAAGAAAACACCCCCAGGAGCAAAACAAATTAACCTTTAATTTGTGTGCATTGTTTAATGGGCTGTTAAATTGGCCATGCCCACCCAGTCACATGACCTAGCCACACCCACCCAGTCACATGAGCCAGCCACGCCCCCCCAGCCAGTGCGCCCCCCCCACCAACAGTTTGAGGGACCGAGGAATTGGTTTGAGGACCCCTGCCTTACATTTTCCAGGATGGCCCAGTGGGTCAGATTCGACCCCAACGCAGACCTGATCCGGCCCACGGTCCTTGAGTTTGACCCCCCCTGCACTGGTGGCCCACAGGTTAGGGACCCCTTGGACTAGAAGACCTCCAAGGTCCCTTCCGGCCCTATGATTCTATGGTCTACATTCACCCATGTCATCTCCCTTCACTCCTTCGTGTCACAAGTGGATCCACTCCAGCCGGAGTAACAGGTTGCAAGACTTTTTCCTTGAAGGAGAACTAACTCAGCTCGATTGTCCTCAAGAGAGCAGCTTTAGTCACCTTCAGGCTGGCAGGGAGGGGAGTGTCTCCTGAAGGACCAGAGGGGTCGGCCCATCCTCATCGCTCCATCATTCGGATACAGCTGCAGCACTTCTGGAGGGAGGTGGGAGGAAGCTAATTATGACTGATAAATAGGGCTCCTGTTGTTAGCAGTGTCATTGCATTCACCTTTTTCGCAGTCCCCTCTTTCCAGCTGATTAATTAATTAGTGCATGGAAAGAGCTTCTTTTTCTGTGATCTACAGGATAAGACCTTGCACCTTTCTGGGCTGATAATGATAAGAACGTTCATCCCTTCCACACATCACAGAAGTGTCTCCCTAGGCAATGACTTCTTCTGACCTCCTGAGAATCTTTGGCGGCGTTACCTGACTAACTCATGAGGGCAGGAGAATATCTAAACAACTTGGATGGATCACCCCACTGTATTACACAATGGACAACCAGATCCTTCTAGGACAGGGGTGTCCAAACTTGGGAACTTTAAGACTTGTGGACTTCAACTGCCAGAATTCCCCAGCCAGCCATGCTGGCTGGGGAATTCTGGGAGTTGAAGTCCACAAGTCTTAAAGTTCCCGAGTTTGGACACCCCTGTTCTAGGAACTTGGAGGAAAATAGTGAACTCCTAGGAAGGTCACCAGGAAATCAACCATGACTATTCCTTTGGAAGGACAGATCCAGAAGCTGAAGCTTCAAAGACAGTCACATCAGTCAACCCCAAAGGAACTCAACGTTGAGTTGAAGCTCAAATAATTTGGCCCGCTAATTGTCAGAGTTTGCAGCAGCAATAAAATCCAGAAAGCACACCCAGGTCACTCAGCCAGCAGGATTCATTAACTTCTCTTTATATATAATATACCACATGGAGTAAATATACAATACCATAAGCAGGTTTTCCAATGTGGTAGTAAATACAAGCAAACACAAGCAAAGGAGAGAACAGTTTCCATTTCAGTTCAGAGCAGCAGACTAGTTTAGAGCTCAGCACAGACTCAGAGCTATAAAGCTAAGCCACACCCAGGCTCCTCCTGGGTGTGGCTTAGCTATCTCCTTGTTGCTCACACAGCAAATACTGTTTCAGTTTCCAAACAGCCCCTCATTGGCTGACTTAGTTGCCATGCCTATTCATTGGCTGACCACGTCTTCCAAGTCATGAACTCTCACACACTGACACTAATGAGAAGAGAGGACTCCTGGGAGAAGATCCTGGTATTCGGAAAGAGGGAAGGCAAAAGAAGAAGGGGACAGGAGAAGAGGAGATGATTAGATGGGGGTCATCATCAACCCAATGGACATGAATTTGGGCAAACTCTGGGAGACGGTGGAGGATAGGGGGACCTGGCATGCTGTGGTCCTTGGGGGTTATGGAGAGTTGGATGCAACTTAGCAACCGAACAACAAGATGTTGTGGCTGTGGCTACCGGCACCTCGGTTCAGCCAGCTGATCCCATCGCTGGCCATAGGGGGCGAACAATTGCCCCCTGTGGAACGGGCGCGCAATTTGGGCGTCCTCCTTGATGCCCAGCTGTCAATGGATGACCATGTGGCAGCCGTGGCAAGGGGGGCGTTCCACCAGGTTCGCCTGGTGCGCCAATTGCGCCCCCTACTGGACCGGGATGCCCTACGCACGGTCACTCATGCGCTGGTGACGTCCCGCCTGGATTACTGCAACGCTCTCTACATGGGGCTGCCCTTGGGATGCGCCCGGAGACTGCAGTTAGTTCAGAACGCAGCTGCGCGGGCTGTGATGGGGAGTACGAGGTACTCCCACGTAACACCTCTCCTGCGCGAGCTGCACTGGCTGCCTGTGGTTTTCCGGGTGCGTTTCAAGGTGCTGATTACCATCTTTAAAGCGCTCCATGGCACGGGACCTAGTTACTTGCGGGATCGCATCCTCCCACATACATCCCTGCGGCCAATATGCTCACACAGGGAGGGACTTCTCCTGGTGCCGTCCACTAGGCAATGCTAGCGGGCGACACCGAGGAGTAGGGCCTTCTCTGTGATGGGCCCAACCCTCTGGAATGACCTCCCCCCCCCGACATTAGAACCACTTCTGACCTCCGCTCCTTCCGGCAAAAACTGAAGACCCACCTGTTCCGATTAGCAGGCCTGGCATAATTCAACTGTCCCTCCTGGCAAATGTATTATATCTGGTTATTTTAGGGGCTTTTTAATTTACTGTATTTGTTTTTAGGGGTTTGAATTTATTTTATATCTGCTTTGTACAGTTCTTTTAACTACATTTTAACCTCCTCCATGTCAATTGTCAACTGTACATATTTAATTTAATTTTATTGTATCCTGTTATATTTTGTATGAACTGTACACCGCCCCGAGTCCCTTGCGGGAGAGGGGGCGGTCTAGAAGCATTTATTATTATTATTATTATTATTATTATTATTATTATTATTATTATTATTATTATTATTATTATTATTATTATGTTCACTAAGAAACTGGCATTCAAGCTTACATAGCTGTTATGGTTTTGGAAACAAGAACTGTCTATCTAAGAGCTGCTGTTAGTTCAATCCTAATTGAGTTTGTCCTCTTTGATACTGTACTGTCTAAATTTATTTAACACCAAACACTTTTGTTGACACCAGGTATGCTATTCATATATATATATATAAGAGGGAGTGTGACCTTCCTCCCATATTTAGGCATACCAGGGGTTGTAACACAAATATATACTTATTTCCCTGGCTCAACTGATAAGGAGGCGACCCTGTGGCTTAGTGGCTAAGACTCCTGCCTGAGATATATAACAGCACAGGTTCAAATCCCAGTAAGGGTATGGCTAGCTGATGAGAGCTAATTAGCTCGAAATAGATCTATACTAGTCTCCCTTTATTTATTTATCAGTACAAATACAACATATATATATATATATGTGTGTGTGTGTGTGTGTGTGTGTGTGTGTGTGTTTGTGTGTGTATGTATGTATAAAAGCCAAGTACCACTCACCCATCACAAAATCTCCACAACCATAAAGCCTACAAACTTGAAATTTGGCACGTATGTTCCTCTTGGTTTCTAGGTACTCGCTAAGAAAGGATTTTTTCACAATGGCCATCATTAATATTTTATATAAAGTAATTAATATATATAAGGAGTTCTACTCCCCCTCCCCACCTGCAAAGAACTCTGTTCCAACTGCCAGTTGTCTTATATTAACACGCTCTGATGCTAAGGAGTGAGACATTCTACTCCCCCTCCCCACCTGCAAAGAACTTTGTTCCAACTGCCATTTGCTTCATATTCCGTTACCTTAGTTCAAACTGGCAGACATTCCACTCCTTCACTCAGGAGCGGTCTGGGGCTCTTTACAGTACTAAACATTGCTAGCTCACCAAAATGTCTACGCCTTCCACCTATGGAAATGCTTCCAAACTCAAGGAGGCAGGAGCGATATTCTCTTAGGTGTTTCAATCACCAACCACCACTGAGCCAATGGACTGAACTGGAGTGAACCGGATTTCTCTTGCCTGGCCCGATCACATAGTTTCATCACAAGGCACGGGTATCCAGCTAGTAAAGGATATAGTTCTTGCTGCATCTCTCTGATAATAGTGGTATCTGGAGATGACCTTCTCCAGAACATTAGAAAGAAACTCAATCTGGGACCACCTCACCTGCCTTTGGTATAAAACAGAGACAAAATGATACCAAGATTCTGAAAATCAAGGAAGGATAATTCCAGTATTCCTTGTAGAATCTGTCTCCTGACTTGGTTCACCTCAAATGTTGAGATTCCTCTCAATCAGTGAAAAACAGAATATAGAATAACAGAGTTGAAAAGGGCCTTAGAGGTCTGCTAGTCCAACCCTCTGCTCGAGCAGGAAACCCTATACCAAGGGTGTCAAACTGGATTTCTTCGAGGGCCGAATCAGCATTGTGATTCTCCTTTGCGGGATGGGCGTGGTGGTTTGGGAGTGAGTGGGGGAGATGGGAAAGTTGCCTCCTGGAGCACCCTACTGGCCAAAACAGGGCACAAGCCCAGAGGTGCGATTCACTTACCTTCCCTACCAGTTCACAAATGTGAGCACACTCACATGTGCCTTGTCTGTCCATGCACACTGCCTTCTGTGCATGCACAGTGCTCACACATTATGTGTGTGGCAGGTGGGCGGAGCCTCACACAGCTACCACTACTGGTTCTCCAGAACCAGCTGAGTACCACCCCACGTAAAGCTCCAGCATGGCCTGCCTAACCCTCTCCGACTTCCTGCAGCACTCTGTTGGCCAAAAACAGGCTGTGCGGGGGCCTGGCGAGGGAGGGAGGGAGGGAGGGAGAGAAGGGAGGAAGGGAGGGAAGGAGGGAAGGAGGGGAGGGAGGGAGGGAAGGGAGGAGGGAAGGCAGGGAGGGAGGGAGGGAAAGGAGGAGGGAAGGGAGGGAGGGGGGAAGGAAGGCAGAGAGAAAGGGAGGGAGGGAAGGAGGGAAGGGAGGAGGGAAGAGAGGCAGGGAGGGAAGGAGAGAAGGGAGGAAGGGAGGGGAGGGAGGGAGGGAAGGGAGGAAGGAAAGCAGAGAGAAAGGGAGGGAGGGAAGGATTGGAGGGAGAGAAGGGAGGGAGGAGGGAAGGGAGGGAGGGAGGGAAGGAGAGAAGGGAGGAAAGGAGGGAGGAAAGGAGAGAAGGGAGGAAGAGAGGGAAGGAGGGAAGGCAGGGAGGGAGGAACGAAAGGAAGAAAGGATGGATGGATTTCCTGCAGAATTTCTCCTTTTCTAGGAAAAAAACACTGAATGAAGCGGTTCCTTGATACTTCCTTCCCTGCCAGAAGTGAGAGTGATTTCCTGCAAGGATTCTGTTTGACTTAAAGCCAAGAGGGTCCCATTTATATTTCCCCAGCCCATTTTCACCCCGTCTTCATGGACTCCGGCTAATTGCACGTTTACATAAATCCTAATTGGGAATATTCTTGAATAGAAGGCCCTTAAACCTAGTATGGTGTATTCTGAGTTCCTCCCCCCCCCCACTAATGAGCTTTATACTATGACAAACATTTTAACTCTGTTGTTCTAATTCATTAACATAATGGGCAATATAATAAACAGTTCTGGTAATAAACTCTAATAAAGTGAAAAAGACAGACTTGTCTGGTGGCGTGCTGCTCTAAAGCCACCTGCAATCAAGACCGACTCTGAGGTTCCATCCCTTGGAGACTTCTGTCAATCAAAGAGCAATAGCACTTACACTTATATACCGCTTTAAAACAGTGCTTGACAGCCCTCTCTAAGCGGTTTACAGAGTCAACCTCTTGCCCCCCCAACAATTACCCATTTGTGTGTGTGTGTGTGTGTGTGTGTGTGTGTGTATTCATTCTTATTCTTTTTGCAGACTGTGAAGGAAGTCTCCAAATTGCACACCCATTTGGCAATCAAGCCCCTTAATGTGCCGGGAGTTGCAGTTATTCTGTAATAATTGATGGTTCTGTCTAGGTGCTGGAGAGGAAAATACCGTAAGGGCTTGTGCGCAAAGAGATAGGCACGGAGGAATTTCTGTCCCCTTTGAGAGGGAAAAAAAGGTGTATCTCCCTGCAGAGATCAGTCTTCTTAACATGGTTATAGTTAGAGGAATGGAACAGAAAAAAAGATGTGGAGACTCTAGAAAGAGCGCAGAGAAGAACAACAAAGAGGATTAGGGGACTGGAGGCTAAAACATATGAAGAACGGTTGCAGGAACTGGGTATGTCTAGTTTAATGAAAAGAAGGACTAGGGGAGACATGATAGGAGGCTTCCAATAGTTGAGGGTCTGTCATAAAGAAGAAGGTGTCAAGCAGGGGTGAAATCCAGCAGGTTCTGACAGGTTCTGGAGAACTGGTAGTGGAAATTTTGAGTAGTTCGGAGAACTGGCAAATGCCACCTTTGACTGGCCCCAGAGTGGGGTGGGAATGGGGATTTTGCAGTATCCTTTCTGCCACGCCCACCAAGCCATGCCCACTAAGCCACAACCACAGAACTGGCAGTAAAAAAAAATGAATTTCACCACTGGGGTCAAGCTATTCTGCAAAGCACCTGAAGACAGGAGGACAAGCAACAGATGGAAACTAATCAACGGAGAGAAACAACCTAGAATTAAGGAGACATTTCCTGACAATTAGAACAATCAATCAGTCAAACCACTTGCCTCCAGAACTTATGGCTGTCCCAAAACTGGAGGCTTTTAAGAAGACAACCGTTTTGTCTCAAAGGATATAAGGGTCTCTTGCTGGAGCAGGGGGTTGGTCTAGAAGACCTCCAAGGTCCCTTCCAACTCTGTTATTCCATTTTAAGTGGTTTATTTATGAGCAGGTACTCATAGGATACTACAAACATTTGCCTTGCAAAAAAAAAAAAGCAAAGAGGAAAAGAATTTGAGAGGAAGGGAGAATAAAACCACCCCAGGCTTCCTGTAAATTAATGGAATGAGAAATGACAAATCAATTAGTAGATGACAACTCTAAGAGAGACAGAGACTTGCTTGGAAATGTAAAAAAAATAATAATACTATGTTCCTTTTGCAAAATTCCATTGTAATTCCTTGGTATTAAATTCTCTAATTACATCATCATTCTCCCCCCCCTCCACATCCAGGTAATATAGGCAAGTTACCTTACTAATGAGCCCAGCTAAACTCAAGGAATGTCTATTTAATATAAATATATCAAAACTGAAATGTTTCACCAGGAAGAAAAAAAAAGAGTCATTAATGCCAACATGAAGAATAGTATTCCCCCAGCAAGAAATGTCAAAACAAAGTTTTTTATCGCTAAAGCATTAAAATTAAAAAAAAGAAGAAGAAGAAAAGAAAGAAGAAAAGAGAGGAAAATTAGAGGACCATTTTCATGTGAAGTGAATGTTTCATTAGAAACATCCGCTCCCCAATGGCTGCGGTCTCTTTGACACGTACTGGACTCAATGGGCATTTTGTCTAATTGAAAAGGATAAGTAGCCCACAATAGAATACCAGCAGGACTCCCTACACCATTCCAGACAATGGTTACAATACAATACAATAGTAGAGTTGGAAGGGACCTTGGAGGTCTTCTAGTCCAACCCCCTGCCTAGGCAGGAAACCCTATACCGTTTCAGACAGATGGCTATCCAACATCTTCTTAAAGACTTCCAGTGTTGGGGCATTCACTGATTAATTGTTCTGTCAGGAAATTTCTCCTTAGTTCTAAGTTGCTTCTCTCCTTGATTAGTTTCCACCCATTGCTTCTTGTTCTACCCTCAGGTGCTTCTTGTTCTATCCTCAGGTTGTCCAATCTCATCATCAGAATAGAGCTCAAAAGGACCTTGGAGGTCTTCTAGTCCAGCTCCCTGCTCAAGCAAGAGATCCTACACCATTCTCCTTGTCGTCTGATTTGGTTGCTGGAGGGGATGGCAGCCTACAGGCAACAGCAAGTGCAGGGAGGCCACTTTATGGACCATAGGAAAGAGAATAAATGCTCTCCCTTGTCATGACTGATGATCTCATGCCATCCTCTCTAGCCAAAGACTGACTCATAGGGTTGGCTATCGTGAGCAAGGTGTGAGCTCATCACAAGCCATTGTTTGAGAAATGTGAATCGATTTTGCTTTCAAGTGTTTCTGGGCTTGGTCTAACGGCTGCCACTTCCTCAACTTCTGGCCATGATGCATAATGTGGAAGGACGTTGCACATGGTGTCCCATCTCATTTCCTCTTGTGGGAAGTGGAGTTTCACCTTACAGAATAATAGACATATACAGTTCTTGAAATTCCTCTCCTTCGTATAACAAAACAACTGAATAACAGAGTTGGGAGGGACCTTGGAGGTCTTCTAGTCCAACCCCCTGCTCAAGCAGGAAACCCTCTACCATTTCAGACAAATGGTTATCCAATATCTTCTTAAAAACTTCCAGTGATGGAGCACCCAAACCTCTGGAAGCAAGTCCTTCCATTGATTGTTCTCCCTGTCAGGAAATGTCTCTTTAGTTCTAGGTTACTTCTCTCCTTGATTAGTTTCCATCTGTTGCTTCTTGTCCTGCTTTTTGGTCCTTTGGGAAATAAGTTGACTCCCTCTTAGGGCAGCCCCTCAAATATTGGAAGATTGCTATCATTATAAGCTGCCTGGGAAAGACAAGGCAAACTATCAAAACCATCAAAAAGTGAATATTTTGGACATGTGATGTGACACCTGGAAAAATACACCATACTTCACTTAATCCTCCAGGGAAAAATTGAAGGCAAACGAGGTCCAGGCAGTAGAAGAACATTGTGGCTTCAAAATCTAAGAGACCGGTTTGGACAAAACTCAACAGCACTTTTTAATGCGGCTGTTGATAAAAATAGGATTGCCAACATGATCCTATTATGTTGGCAATTAAGAAGATATTGGAAACCATTTGTCTGAAGGGGTGTAAGTTTTCCTGCCTAAGTAGGGGGTTGGACTAGAAGATCTCCAAGGTTCCTTCCAACTCTGTTATTCTATTCTATTCTATTCTATTCTATTCTATTCTATTCTATTCCATTCTATTTTATTCTATCTCCAACATCCAATGATGGATATGGCAGGAGAAGAAGAAGGAAGAGGAGGAGGAGGAGGAGGAGGAGGAGGAGGAGGAGGAGGAGGAGGAGGAGGAGGAGGAGAAGGAGAAGGAGAAGGAGGAGTAGGAGAAAATGGAGGTTATCTCTAGTCCTTCTTTTCCTTAGAGTAGATATAACCAATTCCTGCAACTGCCCTTCACCTAATAGAACAACTCTCTGTGCCCAGTCTTTCCTTGCACAGCGCCTCCTTTGGAAAACATTGACATGGCAGCTTTCCCAGCTAGATAAGGCCTGTAGCCATAAATATCCCTTTGAAAGACTGTTTGCCAGGCCTTTGCTCAATGTGAATGAGAGGAATTCACATTCGTTTAATAACAGGGGTTTGGTTGGAATCAGGAATCTGCTTTGTGCTTTTTGGGGAAGCCTAGGTCAGAACAATCCCAGCTGATCATCCCTTTCTGGAACTGACGACGTTACCTCGTCACTTCACAACTGCCTCCCTTGGCAATGGAAACTTTGAGGCCCAATGACTACCTACAATGCATTCGGACAGCAAAGAGAGCACATCGTGCAAATGTAGCCCACATGGAGAGACAAAGCTCCTTCAGGAAGCTCTGATGCTTGCCTGGCCTTGTCATCTCACCTTGAGATGCTATTTTTGGACCGAAGAGCGTGCGTCAGGCACACCATTGAGAGGAATGACTCACACAGCTGCATCTCCACCGGAGTCACTCTTGATGAGCATCTCAAGTTCACAAGGAGGCAAGGTGGAATGGTTGCTAGCAGGAAGCGAGACATCTGGACAGGCAGGAAGGAATGAGAAGACCATAGATCCACCTATGGTTGGCAGTCCCACTCCATCAACTATACCTGATGTCCAACTTCTCATAGTCCATCTTTAATGTATTTCAAAAGTTCAGGGAAGAGCAACTAAGATGATCGAAGGCCTGGAGATTGAAGCACATGAAGAACGGCTGCAGAATTAGAGGAGACACAATAGCAGTTTTTCAATATTTGAGGGGCTGCTACAAAGAGGGGGGGGTCAATCTATTCTCCAAAACACCAGAGGGCAGGACAAGAAGCCATGGATGGAAACTCATCAAGGAGAGAAGCAATCTGTACCAATTGAATTAATATGCTGACTATATACCACTATGTACTAATGATTTTGTTTAGATGTATATTATGAGTATGGAGGGAGGGGGCACCTACCGGACTTCGCAACTGCCAAAATTTGTATACTTTTTCCACTACCTTTTTCCTTGTAAATTTCTAAAAAAAAACAATAAAACTTTGTTTAAAAAAAAAAAAAAAGGAGAGAAGCAATCTGGAATTAAGGAGAAACTGCCTAACAGTTAGGACAATTAACCAGTGGAACAGCTTGCCTCCAGAATTTGGATGGATGGATGGATGGATGGAAGGAAGATGGAAGGAAAAATAACAGAGATGGAAGGAAAATAGAGGTGGATGCATGGATGGAAGGAAAGTAGAGAAGGAAGGAAGGAAAATATAGATGGATGGATGGATGGATGGATGGATGGATGGATGGATGGGAGGATGGAAGGAAAGATAAGAGATGGAAGGAAAGTAGAGAAGGAAGGAAGGAAAATATAGATGGATGGATGGGAGGAAGGAAATGGAAGAAAAGATAACAGAGATGGAAGGAAAGTGGAAGGGAGGAAGGAAGGAAGGAAAATATAGATGGATGGATGGAAGGAAGGAAAATGGAAGGAAAGATAACAGAGATGGAAGGAAAGTAGAGATGGAAGGGAGGGAGGAAGGAAGGAAATAGGAGGAAGGAAGACAGAGATGGATGGATGGAAGGAAGGAAGGAGGAAGGAAGAGGGAAGGAAAGGAAAACGTTTGAATAAAAATTAAAATATATGCAATAGTAGTATAGTAATACTACATTACCAAACCCAAATTACATTACTGCTTTAAGGAGATGAAATACATTATTCATTGCTTAATTAGCAGGGAAAACACACTGTTTCTGTGTCTTTATGAAATTTGAAATTATAAATGCCTTAATTTTATTCCAACAGTAATTAGAAATAACTATTCTGTCCTTCCATCGTCTCCTCAAGACACTATTTATTCCAGCAGGCATTTAATTTATTGGGTTAAATCCTGTTTTCCTTCTTAAATCTGCCATCCAGCCTGTGTTTAATTTGCTGTGCTACTTTTTTTCTTTTTAAGAAATACTTTTTATTAGGGCTGTTTTTATTTTAATTTGAGTTGCTACTTACCCAGGGCAGGGTTTTGGGGTGTTTTTTGGGACACAGTAAGAAGGATAGACATTTGCTAACACACACACACACACACACACACACACACACAGAAACAGAGGGACCAAGGAAAGCTGCCAGCTTCTGCTCCCAACCTCTGCCCTCATTTATCAGATAATCATCTCTAGCAAATATATTCCACCCAGAGATGGTATTTTGCCAGTTCAAACCAGTTCGCCCAAATCTGTAGCCGAAATTCTGGGATGTCCTGCCCACCCATCCTGGCTCTATGGCATCCCATTTAGGCCCCCTTTTTTTGCCAAAAGAGCATGCGCAGAAGGCTGAGCGCCCACGCACATGCTCACATTTGCGAACCAGTAGGGACGCAGTGGCTCAGGGGCTAAGACACTGAGCTTGTCGATCAGAAAGGTCGGAGGTTCGAATCCCTAGCACCGCCTAACGGAGTGAGCTCCCTTTACTTGTCCCAGCTTCTGCCAACCTAGCAGTTCGAAAGCACATAAAAAATGCAAGTAGAAAAATAGGAACCACCTTTGGTGGGAAGAGAACAGCGTTCCGTGCACCTTCGGCGTTGAGTCATGCCAGCCACATGACCACGGAGAACGTCTTCAGACAGCGCTGGCTCTTCGGCTTTGAAATGGAGATGAGCACCGCCCCCTAGAGTTGGGTAACGACTAGCACATATGTGCAAGGAGAATCTTTACCTTTCGTCAAATATCATAATTTCATGGAAACCTAGGAAGGGGTCTATTTGTAACACCCACAGGTTTTCATAATCAATCACATGACCCCTTAAGAGTTTTAAGTTTGCTTCTGTATTCTGAATCTTAATTCCGACCTCTGCTCTTCGTTATTACCATTATTATTATTTCCCCCCCCCCCCAAAAAAATGGGGCTTCCCTTGAGATGCACTCGAAGACTGCAGCTGGTCCAGAATGCGGCCTTGCGGGTGATTATGGGGAGTATGAGATACTCCCATATAACACCTCTCCTGCGCAACCTGCACTGGCTTCCTGTGGTCTATCGGGTGCGTTTCAAGGTATTGATTACCATCTTCAAAGCGCTCCATGGCACAGGACCTAGCTACATGCGGGATCGCATCCTGCCCCATACATCCCTACGACCAATTCGCTCTCACAGAGAGGGACTTCTCCGGGTGCCGTCCACTAAGCAGTGCCAGAGGGCAGCACCCAGGAGTAGAGCCTTCTCTGTGATGGGCCCAGCCCTTTGGAATGACCTCCCCCCGGATATTAGGATTACCACCGACCTCCGCTCCTTCCGTTCAAAACTCAAGACCCACCTTTTTCAACTAGCCGACCTGGCTCAACCATAGTTCCATTTTATTCCCCCTGGCAATTTTTAAACTTATAATCTCTATTGGGGTTTTAATTTAACTTATTTTAATATTTATATGTTATTATAATATTGTATTATGTTTTATACCTCCTCTGTACAATGTGTACAATGTGTAATTTTTATAATATGTGTTTTATTTATTGTACGCCGCCCCGAGTCCCTTTGTGGAGAGGGAGCGGCTAACAAATTTAATAAAATAATAAATAAAAATAATAATAAATAAATAAAAATAATAAAAAGTTGGACAACTTTTGTTGTTGTTTCCCCCTCCCCCTGTTTTAGCCAACTTTTTGAGAGCCTGCCTGGGAAAAGCTACTGATTACTTTGTGGGGGAAGCGTGCAAACTGTTAAACGAAGCTCTGGGAGTCCAAGCTCATAAATCATAAAAGCGTTCTGCGTTTGAGCTGAGATTTAAATTCCTAAATGGCTTTTACAAGACCTATTGACAATGCCCTTTTTATGATCATTAAACCCACCCTCCCCCCCCCAAAAAAAATAAACAGCAGCCACAAAGCTGGAATTTGAAAATTTGCCAGCTGGGACGTCTCTTCGTTGGCCTCTGTGTGAGCGAAGAGAAGAGCGGCTACATAGCCGTCTCTAAGGGAAAACTGCCGAGAGTTTGTAAAATTAAATATGTACGATTCTGCTTTGTTGCTTCACACGCTCTCGACGTTTTCTTTAAAAAAAAAACAGAAGAAAAAGAAAGAAAGAAGAAGAAAAAGGAAGAAGGGAGGGAGTCCAATTGCAAAAAAAAAAATAAAAAAAGGAAAACTGGGCGGCCGTATTTGCATAAGAAAGGCAATCGACAACAACAAATTGCCATTGTGTTCATAGCTGATAATTGCAAAGATGACAACCAGGGATGCGTCTTTATTCCCCGCTCCCTTGGGCCCCCAGCTTTCATGGCGTTCGAGATAGAGAGGAAATGTGACTCTTGCAAATAAAACTAAACCTGAGCTTGTTTTCCCCAGGAGTTGAGAGGGATGGGGGAAGCAAGAAAAGGAAAGGAAGGATAAATTAACACACAAAGCGGGTGGGAAGGAGACAGATAAATGCTCAGCTGGCAGGGAAAGACAGAAGGCAGGACGTCCTCGACTTAGGATCGTTCCCTTAGTGACTAGTGTGAGGTTACAACAGAGCTCCGTGATAGAGCTCCGTGGTCCCCTTCATGTTGACCTAGGAAGGCGGGGAATGGGACGTGCGCAGGAGGGAGGCTGACGTGGTCCCATTCCCCTCCTTCCTGAGTCAACATGAAGGGGACCGCGGCTCACGCTGATGACGTCACCAGCCTCACCAGCCTTAAACCTCACCGCACGTCACTGGTTCCATGCACCTTTGGCATCTACATGCCGGCCACATGACCACGGAGATGTCTTCGGATACCACTGGCTCTTCGGTTTTGAAATGGAGATGAGTGCTGCCCCCTAGAGTTGGAAACGACTAGCACATATGTGCGAGGGGAACCTTTCCCTTTAGTTTAATCAAAAGAGGGACTAGAGGTAGCATGATCACTGTCTTCCAATATCTCAGGGGTTGCCACAAAGAAGAGGGGGTCTACTTATTTCCCAAAGGCAGGACAGGAAGCAATGGGTAGAAACTAATCAAGGAGAGAAGCAACCTAGAACAAAGGAGAAATTTTCCAACAGTGAGAACAATTAATCAGTGGAATGACTTTCCTCCAGAAGTTGTAAATGCTCCAACCCTGGAAATTTGAGAGAAGAGATTGGAGAAGCATTTGTCTGAAATGGATCAGGTCTCCTGCTTGAGCAGGGGGTTGGACTAGAAGACCTCCAAGGTCCCTTCCAACTCTATTATTCTCTTACTCTGTTACAGCTACCTTCTAAATCCAGTTTGCCGGAAAGTGATTGCTTCTCACACAAGATTCCCCGGGGGGAATAAGAAAGAAACGGCGAGGGAGATCAAAGCCGGTTTCAATATTTTTATGAGGTCCTTATTTGCTTTGCCATTCCCTTTTTATCCCCGACATCAATATTGCAGCGATCACAATGAAAAGAAAGGCGCAGCCTTGCGGGCTTATTTTGAAGACTGATTTTTGTTTTCCCGCAGTCAATCCAACATCGCTGCCTTTGGCAACGCTCCCACCCAATCCAGAGGGGTTTTTCTTCGCTTCGTTTTGATTTTAAGCCAGCTTTGGGTTGGCAATCTAGGTACCTTGCACATTCATTTCATCTTTCCCTGTTGGGGCTGCCATTAAAAGTCGGAGTTCATAGGCATGAAGTTGGAAAACCGGGTCACGAAATAAACTACGTTCATTTTTCCTCACGAAGGGAAAGGAAGGTTTAAGACAGTGAAAAACCCAAAATTATATATTTTTAAAAAATCAGAAGATCCTGCGTTTTAGGACATAACAGAAAGGGAAGGATAGAGCAGTAATTGTAATTCTTATTTTAAAAAAATCACAGAATAACTATCGCTTCTAAACACCTGATTGGATTAGTTGTTCCTTGGGTCTAACCTGGACTGGATCTCAGCACCTGGTATCAAATTTGGCATTTCATTAAAAACTAAAAATAGTATGTAATGATATAAATCATATATATATATATATATATATATATATATATATATATATATATATATATATATATATATATATATATATATATATGTGTGTGTGTGTGTGTGTGTGTGTGTGTGTGTGTGTGTGTGTGTGTGTTGTATTTGTACTGATAAATAAATAAAGGGAGACTAGTATAGATCTATTTCGAGCTAATTAGCTCGAAATAGATCTATCCTAGTCTCCCTTTATTTATTTATCAGTACAATTACAACACAAATATAAAAAGGCAACAGTAAAAATAAAAATATGGTTTTCTGCCTGCATGGTCTTTGTGATAAGCCGAAGGACAGAAAGAGGGAGTAGTGACCTTCCTCCCATATTTAGTCATACCAGGGGTTGTAACATAAATACGTATATATATATATATATATATATATATATATATATATATATATATATATATATATATATATATATATATATATATATATATATATATATATATATATATATATATATATATATATATATATATATATGTCATATATATATGTCATATATATAGTCATATATATATATATATATATATATATATATATATATATATATATATATATATATATATATATATATATATATATGTACATCTTTGGTTGTTCGGGTTTTCTCCCGCGTAGAATTGGAAGTATCTGGAAGATACTTC
The DNA here is from genome assembly GCF_964273705.1 of Natrix helvetica. NCBI lineage: Eukaryota > Metazoa > Chordata > Lepidosauria > Squamata > Natricidae > Natrix > Natrix helvetica. The sequence goes on from NC_138552.1 coordinate 3,762,187, forward strand.
CAATTCTACGCGGGAGAAAACCCGAACAACCAAAGATGTACATACAAACACCCGCGAAAACCTCAGAATATATATATTCTGGTTCCCGACTCGCACATATGTGCTAGTCGTTCCCGACTCTAGGGGGCAGTGGTCTCACCATCTCCCGGTGATTGGCTCAAATTCACCCAGCTGACTTTCATACCTAAGGTGAAACTAGAACTTGCTATTTCCAGCTGATTGGCCAAAGTCACCCAGTCCACTTTCATGCCTAAAACAGGACTTGAACTCACGGTCTCCTAGTGATTGGCTCAAATTCACCCAGCTGACTTTTATACCTAAAACAGGACTAGAACTCCCTGTTTCCAGCTGATTTTCCTAAAGTCACCCAGTCCACTTTGATGCCTAAAACAGGACTTGAACTCATCCTCTCCTGGATTCTAGACTGGTGCCTTCACCCCAGACCCAATCAAGATAAATACAGATATTGCTTTGATTTATTTATCTCCACCCCACCTAGACATCTGCGCCAATCATGTTGTGGGACACGGGTTTTTACGGTTTTATAAAAATATAAAACCATAAAAGCTAAAAAAACAAGTCCTGAATAAAATATAGAATTATATATTTTTTAAAAATATTCAGAAAGAAGTATAGATGCGGGGGGAAAATTGCTGGCTTAGTATAGTGATTCTGTGTCATGCACATATTAAAACCCATTTTTAACGGCTGCAAAAATTGTATAATTTCCAGTGCATTATGTCTCTAAGGATTATAGCCGGGCAGAAAAAGACTCCAACATCCCAACCAAAATTCCATAAATTGACTGTTTCCTTGAATTTCTCGAGGGAGGTTGCAGAAACCTTTTGCCATTTAATTACGTAGATTAGTCTGAAAAGGTATTGCAGGCAGTCGGCGACGTACGGCCACAGTGAATAAACCGTAACCACGAGGTGTCCTAAATATGCTGAGATCATTCAGACAACGTTCTGGGTAGGCTCTCTGCTACTTCTGTCAACTCTGAAGCTGGCCTGACTCACGCACTCACATTTGTGAACCGGTAGAGGAAGTAATTGAATAATAACCCTGGACCACACCAAAAAATCTCAGCACAGATGAGAAGTTGGAATGGATGATCCTTTTCTCTCCAGGTGTGACCATGAAACACACAAGCATCAATAGAGGGAGAGAATCAAGATCACATGAAGTGTTAATACCACTTTATGATGCCTTGGTAAGGCCACCCTTGGAATTTTGCATTCAGGTTTGGTTGCCACGATGTAGAAAAGATGCGGAGACTCTAGAAAGAGTGCGGAGAAAAGCCACAAAGATGTTTAGGGGACTGGAGACTAAAACATATGAAGAACGGTTGCAGGAACTGGGTATGTTTAGCTTAAGAGAAAGAAGGACTAGGGGAGACATGATAGCAGTGTTCCAATATCTCAGGGGTTGCCACAAAGAAGAGGGAGTCAAGCTATTCTCCAAAGCACCTGAGGGCAGGACAAGAAGCAATGGGTGCTTCTATCATCTATCCATCCATCCATCCATCCATCCATCCATCCATCCATCCATCCATCCATCCATCTCTATTGCCTGACTGCCTGCCATCTCTCTCTATCCATCCATCCACCCATCCCTTCTTTTGTTCCCTTCTTCCTTCTTCCTGCCTCATCAGATATCGGTAGGACATACCATGTCCTTGACATACATACATACATACATACATACATACATACATACATACATACATACATACATTTATTCTCTCTCTCTCTCTCTCTCTCTCTCTCTATCTATCTATCTATTTATCTATCATCATTTATTATGTCTCTGTCATCTGTCTGTCTGTCTGTCTGTCTGTCTGTCTGTCTGTCTATCTCTGCATTCTCTTTCACTTGGATGTAGTGAATATTGGCAATGTTTTATAACACATAGCAAATCATTATTATATGTAATAATTTTAATACTATCTATCCATCCATCCATCCATCCATCTATCTCTCTATCTCTATCTCTATCATCCATCCATCCATATCTATCTATCTATCTATCTATCTATCTATCTATCTATCTATCTATCCATCTCTATCATCCATCCATCCATCCATCCATCCCTATCTATCTATCTATCTATCTATCTATCTATCTATCCATCTCTATCATCCATCCATCCATCCATCCATTCCTATCTATCTATCTATCTATCTATCTATCTATCTATCTATCTATCTATCTATCATCTATCTATCTATCTATCTATCTATCTATCTATCTATCTATCTATCTCTATCATCCATCTCTATCTATCTATCTATCATCTATCTATCTATCTATCTATCTATCTATCTATCATCTATCTATCTATCTATCTATCTATCTATCTATCTATCTATCTATCTCTTTCATCCATATCTATCTATCTATCTATCTATCTATCTATCTATCTATCATCCATCTATCTACCTACCTACCTACCTACCTACCTACCTACCTACCGACCTATCTATCCCCCTCCTCTGTCAATCTATTCTGCTCTAGTTGTCATTGGAATCACACTTCCTGTCATCACTAACCAGCGATTTGTCTAATCCCGTAACAGACATTAAAAAAGAAAGAAAAACAGCACAAGGACAATTGGAATCCACGCCAGGAAGATTGAAATGGACGCGTAAGTGAATTAAGGAATGCAAGCGCTGTCCTTAGGAAAGTGACAAATATTAGCATGAAAATAAACAGAGATCTCAATGAGAGAATATTAATTTTAAACAATTCCCCTTGCTTAAACATGCCAAAGTAGACGAAGGGCCTCATAAAATATTAATATGTTTTAAAAGTTTATCGACCAATTAAGGAGAGAAAAATCAAACGCTCACAGGTCAGGAAGGACGGTTTGATTAATGAAAATAAAATAAACGATCCTAAGCCCAAATGAAGACAATTGACCTCAGCTTAACATACACTGTCCACTAATATTTGTAATAGTGTTTACTCTTTGGAACGCTGTTTATCCCACTTGAAATAAATTTGCAACTGGATTGGAAATGCAGAGTCCCTTCTGGCCTTAAACTAGACATTGTTTTTGATTTCTTGGAAACCTTTTATGTGATTCCCCAGCCCTTTTTTTATTGGTCCTGTTGTAGAGGTATTTATATCTCCCAACAAATCAAATCAAATATCTTTATAACATTTTTGACTAGCCTTTACAGTTAAAAAAAAAGATAATTTAATACAATTCATTACTGGCCAAGAGAGGAAAAAAATACCAATAGGACAATAAAACAATATATTTAATTAAATGTTTTGTGAGCTTGCATTGGTCCTGTATTGGTTAAGTATTGGCTCAGGGTTGAACTGTGGGGCCCTTGGGTATTTTCTTGCAGACGTTTCATGGCCCAGCTATGTAACACCATCCGTTCACTAATTTGTGCACTGTGCATTGATTTGATTAGAAGACATATAATACTATGAAATATGTGGAAGGACATTTCCAGCAAAAGTCTCCAGGTAGCCCTGCTTCATTCAGGTATGTTGAAACTCACATATTGTTTCATTTAAACTTGTCTTAAGCCACATTTTGCCAGATGGGTGGCAAAATAAGTAAGTAAGTACTGGTAAGTAAGTAAGTAGAAGTAAGTAGATACATAAGTAGTAAACAAAACCCCCAGCAACACCAATAGGACAACCCACTGATATGTAAACACAAAAGCAAACCCCACTCCCTTCTAGCACTGATGATGTTACTTATTTGGGTCATGAAATGTATGCAAGAAAACAACCAAGCTCAGAGGGCACCAAAGTCTCTAAAGTCCTCCTCCTCCTCCTCCCAAACCCCACTCCCTTCTAGCATTGATGATGTTACCTAGTTGGGTCATGAAACATCTGCAAGGAAACCACCAAGCTCAGAGAGCATTCTTTCTCCTCCTTCATTTCTTCTCTTCCTCTCCTCCTCCTCCTCCTTCTTTTGTTTCTCCTCCTGTTTCTTCTCCCCATCCTCTTTGTCCTCTTCCTCTCCTCCTGCTGCTGTTTCTCCTCTTCCTCCTGTTTCTTCTCCCTCTCCTCTTTCCCCCCTCCTCTCCTTCCTTTCTCCTCACCCTTTCCTCCTCCTCCTCTTTCTCCTCCTCTCCTCCCCCTCCTCTTCCTCCTCCTCCTCCTCTCTTCCTCTTTCTCTTTCCTCCTCCTCCTCCTCCTCCTTGCAAACCTCCTCCCTCCTAGTACTGATGATATTACCTAGTTGGGTCATGAAACATCTAAAAGAAAACCACCAAGTTCAGAGAGCACCAAGAACCCAGGAGTTGTATAACTTGGTGAAGATATTTTGCTACCTGCTACGTGAGTTGGGAGAGCATCCCTTAAAAAGTCACAAACATAACATTTATCGGTGTGGTCTTTGCATTTGGAGATGATTTGGGGGGGGGGATCGGAGAACATTGTGGGGCACGATAAAAAGACCCCCCTGAGGATCTGAGTGAGAGATTCTATTTTCTCCACAAGGGCAAAGTCGAAGGTCCCTTCCGGACCTCTGATTCAAAGTCTGTTTTTGTGTCAGAATCCAAGACATCAAGAACGGAGGAAGAGAGCAGGAGGCTTCAACCCTTAGGGAGGATTGAAAAGCTTTGGCACTTGTGAAAAGTGAAAAGTGGCCTTGGAAAAAGAAGCAAGAGACTCTTAAAATGTATATGATGCTCCGATGCATCTAAAAATGAGAACTGAGAGAAGAAAGCATCAGAGAGCAGAGGTGAGAAGGAGTCCTTCCTATAATGATGTGGGAGGGAGAGAGAGAGAGAGAGAGGGAGGGAGGGAGGGAGGGAGGGAGGGAGGGAGGGAGGAGATGGAAAGAAGGAAGGGAAAGTGAAGAAGGAAGGGAAAGAAGGGAGGAGGAGAAGGAAGGAAAGATATGGAGTGTGAGGGAGGGAGGGAAGGAGGGAAGGAGAGAGGAAAGAAAGGGAAAGAGGAGGGAGGGATGGAGGAAAGAAGAAGAAGGAAGGAAAGAAGAAAGGAAGAAAGGTAGGGAAGGGAAAAAGAAGGAAGAAATAGAAAGAAGGGAGGAGGAGGAGGAAGGAAAGCTATGGAAAGAGATGTGAGGGAGGGAAGGAGAGAGGAAGAAAGGAAGGAGGAAAGGGAAAGTGAAGAAGGAAGGAAGGGAAACAAGGGAGGAGGAGGAGGAGGAAGGAAAGAGATGGAAAGAGGAGAGAGGGAGAAGGAATAAGATGGAAGGAGATATGTAGGAAAGAAGGAGAAAGGAGGAAGGAAAGAGAAAGGAAAGAGAAGAAGGGAGGAAGGGAAAGAAGAAAGGAGAAGAAGAAAAGAAAAAGATGGAAAGAGGCAGGAGGAAGGAGGGAGGGAGGAGGGTAGAAAGGAGGTGGAAAGGATTCTCATGCCGATTCTGCAACTCCCTGGACTGTCCCAATAAGGGGGACTGTTTAATATCCACATTCTGCAAGGCAGGGGTTTTTGATATGTATAAATTGTCAATTCCTGGTTATCTATTGCACAAATACACCCAGAAAGGCTTCTGTTTCAACCTATTTTGTGCCTTAATTGCACATTAAAGCATTCCTTTATCTGTGGTGATGCAACCAGTTGAAACCCAGCTGGGAATTAATGAGTTTCCTAATATAATATCGTTGGCCCTTTGTCTGCAGTTTCAAATTCAATTAATCTGATTTTTTTTTTGGCTTTCTAGTGATGGGAGATTCATCGCAGGCCATGTTTTTTTTTGGGGGGGGGGACCATGCAAGGCCAGGGAGAAAAAAACCAACCCCCCCAAAAAAATCGCAATTAATAAATAATTTTAAAAACAAAACCCCCTTTCCTTTCTTCTCCATCTTCCTCGCCCTCTCAGGTAGCAGGTGCGAAATTCATCCAGCCAGGCGTGCACAAAAATAAATTCCAAAAGCAATTAAAAACTCTTTTTTTTTATTTTTATGAACTTTGATATTTTGGGAATAAAGTGGAGTTTTAAAAAACTGAAAATGAATGGACATTTGCACCACTCGTTCCCTACTATACGGCTAGAGGACAGGTAAAAAGCTTAAGGAAAGACTAAACGAAGAAGACACAAGAGTTAGACATGAGCAATGTGTAGTTAGAGATGAATAAACATGTATAAACGGAATGAAGGTTGTAAATTAAGAAATGTATACAATAGCATCATATGTCTAAACAAAGAAAAACTGAAATAAGGAGGGAGAAGTACATTTAATCAAATAAAATTTGATTGATTGATTGATTGATTTACTTTTCTTTTAAGCTTTTCTTTTGTTTATGCAAACTTCACATCTTTGCAACACGTTACACTTCTTTTACTTAGCTTTTTCTTTTATCTGTACACATAAGTCTTGTATAACTTATATATATGTGCATTTATATTATTTCATACTTCTTTTTTCTTCATTCTATATATAACATTCTATATATTCTATGTATTACAACCTTTATTAGATTTGACTTGTTTTGTATCCATTCCCTATTATTTATTTGCTACAGTCTATCTCGTATTTCTATTTTTTAATCATTTTCCGGTTTTGTAGTTGTTTTTTTAAGTTCCTCATCTTTCTTCCTTTCTTTTTTGCTTTCCTGCTTCCCCCCACCCCCCACCTCTCCACTAGCCCAGCGGTTCTCAACCTGTGTGTCGGGACCCCTTTGGGGGTCGAACGACCCTTTCACAGGATTCTCCTAAGACCACCGGAAAACATATATTTCCGATAGTCTTAGGAACCGAGACACCAATTTGATGGTTGGGGGTCACCATGAGGAACTGTATTAAAGAGTCGCGGCATTGGGAAGGTTGAGAACCACTGGACTAGCCAATTATAACATAAATCCCATACGGAATAATATGCAGGTTCTTCTTTTGCTTTTAATTCTTTTGAATTAAATTAGAGGAATACATTTACAATGCATGTATACCTAGGTGGAAATGTTGCACAGAAGGAAATTGCAAAAATGAAAAAAAAATATGAATATTAAAAATATATATGCGGAGACTCTAGAAAGAGTGCAGAGCAACAAGGATAATTAGGAGGCCAGAGGTTGCAGGATTTGGGCATGTCTAGTTTAATGAAAGGGTTGTGGTGGGTCAGTGACTAAGATGCTGAGCTTGTCAATCAGACGTTCAGCAGTTCGGGGGTTTGAATCCCTAGTGCCACGTAACGGAGTGAGCTCCTGTGACTTGTCCCAGCTCCTGCCAACCTAGCCGTTCAAAAGCATGTAAGAAATGCAAGTAGAAAAATAGGAACCACCTTTGGTGGGAAGGTAACAGCTTTCTGTGTGCCTTCAGTGTTTAGTTGTGCCGGCCACATGACCACGGAGACGTCTTTGGACGGCGCTGGCTCTTTGGCTTTGAAACGGAGATGAGCACCTCCCCCTAGAGTCAGGAACGATGAGCAGATACGCGTGAGGGGAACCTTTCCCTTTTAGTTTAATGAAAGGAAGGACTAACGGTGACATGATAACAGTCTTCCAATATTTGAGGGGCTCCTACAAAGATAAGAAGGGGGTCAACCTCTTCTCCAAAGCATTCAAGGCAGGACAAGAAGCAATGGAGGGAAACTAAGGTTGGAGAGAGCCAAGCTAGAACATAAGATAATTTTCCTGACTGTGAGAACAATTAACCATTTGGCTTGACTCCAGAAGTTGTGAATGCTCTAATACTGGAAATTCAATTCAGAATACAGCTGGGACCTTAGAGGTCTTCTAGTCCAATCCCCTGCTTAAGTAGGAGATCATATACCATTCCAGGCAAGTGGATGTCCAGTCTCTTCTTAAAAACCTCCAGTGATGGAGCTACCACAACTTCTGAAGGCAACTGTTCCACTGATTAATTGTTCTAACTGTCAGGACATTTCTCCGTAGTTCCAGGTTGCTTCTCTCCTTGATGAGTTTCCGTCCATTGCTTCTTCTCCTGCCTTCAGGGGCTTTGGAGAATAAGTTGACTCCCTTCTTCTTTGTGGCAGCCCCTCAAATGCTAGAAGACTGTTATCACCCCTACTCTTTCTCTGTACTAGACTAGACTCAAATCCTGCAACTGTTCTTCATATGTTTTTGTCTCCAGGCCTTTAATCATCTTAGTTCCTGTTCTTTCCACTTTTTTCCAAAATCTCAACATTTATTTTTTTGTAATGTGGTGAACAAAACTGGATGCCAAATTCCAGGTGTGGCCTTACTAAGGCTTTATAAAGCGGTACTAATACTTCATGTGATTTTGATTCTAGGCCTCTGTTTATACAACCCAGGTTTGTTCTTCCCCAAAAAGTACGAAGCAGAGTCCTGGTCCTGACAAAACCCCTTTTATTACACGAATGTGAATTCCTCTGATTCACATTCAGGAAAGGCCTGGCAAACAGTCTTTCAAAGGTGAATTTATGACCACAGACCTTATCTAGCTTGGAAAGCTGCCATGTAAATATTTTCTAAAGGAGGTGCTATGCAAGGAAAGGCTTGGCACAGAGTCTCTGAGATTCACGGACAGATCTTCAAACTCCTGAAATGAATGAATGAACAAACAAATGAACTGTTTCCTGCAAAAGCCCACTCCCCTTTCGCTCCACTTTTATTTCCTATGGGAGGGGCCAATCACTGTCCACCTGTGGCTTTACTCCCAAGTCAACCCTGCTTTCTTAGCTGTTCTCTTCTTCTGGCAGCTCTGCGCATGCACATACTGGGAACAGGCTCCAGCTGTTCCTCTGCCCCACTGCTGTCTATCTCTGAAGGCAGCTGAGAACAGCCAGACGGCCTTGGTCCCACTTCTGCCTCCAATGCAGACCCCTGGTCTAAGCCTTACCCCAATTCCAGGACTGGCCCATGTTCCTCCCCAACCTCCTCACTGTCCAACTCTGTGGCCAGCATCACTGGCAGGCCACAACACATGATAGCCTCTTCCAATTTTTGAAGAGCTGTCAAGAGGAAGAGAGACTCAGTTTATTCTCCAAAGCATTGGAGGCAGGGCAAGAAGCAATGAGTGGAAGCCAGTCAGAGGGAGATCCAGATCAGTCGGTCAAGATCTTTCTGGATCTTGAGCCTCTCTTCTGTTGGCTGTTCTCCCTACACCTAGTCATTTACGCATTTTTCCCTACTTTTTTCATATCCTCAATCCACCGCCAGAGGGAGCCCAAGCAACCACCAAGAATTCCAAGATAAGCACTGAAGATTTTGCAAAAACAAAGATAATTTGATTTTTGGTGTGTGCATGTGTGTGTGTGTGTTTTGTGGCCCGTTCTTTTATGCAGGAGAAAACCTGAGCTCCTCTGACAAAGACCATATAGACGGATGTTGTCATCCTTCTGTCTCAATCCAGAACATTTAGGATTCATATACAAAACCAAGTTTCAAAATTTGTATGTTTGTATTTACAAACATCTGCATTTTTTCCTGGTTATTCCACACCTCTTTTGTTTAAGCTTATCTCATACAAGGAGGAGACATTTGCAAACAGACACAAACACACACATCCAGAGCCACATCAAAGTCTCCTCCTCCTCCCCCCCCCTTTTCTCCATTCCACACACCTCATTTTCTTCTAGCACTGATGATGTTACTTAGTTGGGTCACGAAACATCTGCTAGGAAGCCACCAAGCTCAGAGAGCACCAAGGACCTAGTAGTCTTTCTCCTCCTCCTCCTCCTCCTCCTCCTCCTCCTCCTCCTCCTCCTCCTCCTCCTCCTCCTCCTCCTCCGCCTCCTCCCCCCTTTTTTCTCCATTCCACCTCACTGCCTTCTAACACTGATGATGTTACTTAGTTGGGTCACAAAACATCTGCTAGAAAACCACCAAGCTCAGAGATCACCAAGGACCTAGTAGTCTTTCTCCTCCTCCTCCTCCTCTTCCTCCTCCTCCTCCTCCTCCCCCCTTTTTTCTCCATTCCACCTCACTCCCTTCTAACACTGATGATGTTACTTAGTTGGGTCACAAAACATCTGCTAGAAAACCACCCAGCACAGAGAGCCCCTAGTAGTCTTCCTCCTCCTCCTCTTCCTCTTCCTCCTCCTCCTCCCTCCTCCTCCTTCTCCTCCACTTTTTTCTCCATTCTACACACCTCACTCCCTTCTAACACTGATGATGTTACTTATTTGGGTCACGAAACATCTGCTAGAAAACCACCAAGCTCAGAGAGCCCCAAGGGACTTCCTCATGTCAGCACGTTTTGATGCCAGGTAAGTGCAGGACTTGCGTGGAGGCTCAGGGAGGGCGAAAAACAGGCCTCCCGGAGGCTCGAGAAAGCCAGAAATCGGCCCATTTCCAGCCTCTAGGGAGGATCTGGAGCTTGGGGTTGGCTGGTTTTGCCTTCCCGAGGAAACCTTCCGGAGCGTGGGGAGGGTGAGAAGCCCCTCCTGCCACCGTGGTGCAGGAGGCTGACCAGGCCACGCCCATCATGGACACACCCACCCAGCAACCGGGCCACGCCCACCCAGCAATTTCAGCAAAAATTTGCTGAAATTTTTGAAGCCTACCCTTGCCTGCAAATTCCCTTCCAATTCTGTTATTCTATATTCTATGTGTGCTATAGAATACTCTTAATCTTTTTTTTAAAGTTTTTTTTTTATTGAACACAAATTAAAACATTGGACGCAGTGTAACCGTCCTAGCGCAATCTACATGCTAAGGTATAAAGTTATGCATTGTAACCACCCTGCTTTTTAACATTTGATCTAGTCCGTATTTGCAAATATAGAAATATCGTATTTCCAACCATGTTGCTTTGTGCGTATCTTATACATTTTCACTGTTATGGTTTCATACATCATTCTAGTCTCCATTCTATGAATCTTAGCCATTGCTTATTTGGGGTCTTTCCTTTTTTGTTCCAAACCATCAATACAATTTAGGCCAGATCTTATCATATTCTGATTCATCTTTCTTCTTCAGTACTTTGAATCTTAAGTGTCTCTCTTTGGGCAAAATTCTGCAAGGGTTCTCTTTCCTGCAGTGACGTGCGGTGAGGTTTATGGCTGGTGAGGCTGGTGACGTCATCAGGAAGGCGGAGAATGGGACCACGTGTGCTGGAGGCTGAGGCTGCCTTAGCCTCCAGCACACGTGATCCCATTCCCCGCCTTCCTGAGCGCGCTCCGCCGGCTCGCGCTCTGCGATCCCCAACAGCAGCTGCTTTTCAGTGCTTTTCTGTGCGTCTGGCGTTTAGGACATCCGGCTATCTACCTAAATGCCAGACACACAGAAAAGCACTGAAAAGCACTTCGCCTCCAAGCCACTTCGTCTTGATGACGTCACCGACGTCGCTGCTGGGCGCGGCCGGACGGAGGTAACCAGAGTGGCGCCGAGGGGTACAGGCAGACGAAAGAGCAAGCGAGCGAGCAATGGGGGATCAGGCAGCCTAATCCTCGGTCGCTCGTCCGCTGGACTGCCTCGGCGCCACTCTGGCTACTTCCGTCCGTCCGCACATGGCAGCTGCGGCAACGTCATCAA
>NC_138552.1:3778583-3841083 GCF_964273705.1 Natrix helvetica
TAGCTTCGATAAACCATCTGGAAGTTGTGTAAGATGTTGTACAGTTGTGACCTCCTTCCCCCTTGACCTATATCGCTTCTAGCCAGTTTTGAATAAGCTTTAGTTTGGAAATTTAATAATTCAAGAGGAGCACTTTGGACTGCATTCAAAAGTGGTCAAAAGCGAGTAGCATTTATGATTTTTCTAAGGACTCTTCACCAGAAGTACTACTACTACTATTACTACTACTACTACTACTACTACTACTACTACCACCACCACCAATCAGAATAGAGCTGGAAGGGACTTTGGAGGTCTCCTAAGGTCCCTTCCAATTCTATATTTCTATGTTCTTTGGTTTGGGATGATTTGGCTGGAAGCGAGCATAATAAAATTGTTGGTAGTTAAGATAAAGATAATAATAATAATAAAGAAAGCCCTTTTAGAAGTCCTGGGGTGAATATTCTTCATTGATTCAGATTGATTAGCCAGGCTGAGCCGATGGAGCAATGCGATTCATCAAAGCATATAATGGAGTTAGATGCTTTATGTACATTTGTCTGAATGAGCCCAATTGAATCCCATCTATTTTAAACTTTGTTCCGAATTGATTCCAAGATCTGAATAGAATCGATTTTCCGAATTGCATCTGAGCCAGATTCAAACAGTCATGTCGAATATGACCCAATTTGTACACCTAAACAGACAGAGCAATACTGATCCTCTGGCTTTTGATTGTTCATGTCTGTGTGTGTGTGTATGAGAGAGAGAGAGAGAGAGAGAGAGAGAGAGAGAGAGAGAGAGAGAGAGAGAGAGAAGAGAGACAGACAGACAGAAGAGACAGACAGACACAGTAAATATATATATATAGAGGGAGAGACAGACACAGAGAATAAAGAGCAACAGAAAGAGACACAAAAAGACATCTGACTGTGCAATCGATCATCAATAACTACTGATGAACTTTGGCTACTGATCCCAAGAATGTAAAATCTCAAATTCTGCAGAGAAATGTTAGATTATAACGAAGTTTACATTCCAGCAAAACTCTTACATTCCTGATCTCAATGTATTATTCTATAGAACAGAACCGATCATTAAAAATGGAATGGAATGGAATAGAATAGATCTGGAAGGGACCTTGGAGATCTTCTAGTCCAATCCCCTGCTCAAGCAGGAGATCCTATACCATTTCAAACAAATGACTGTCCAATGTCTTCTTTAAAACCTCTAATGATGAAGCACCCACTCCATGAAGCAAGCTGTTCCACTGGTTAACCGTCTTAGCCATTAGGAAATGTCTCCTTAATTCCAGGTCACTACTCTCTTGGATTAGTTTCCAACCATTGCTTTCTTTCTTGCCTTCTGGTGCTTTGCAGAATAATTTGACCCCCTCTTCTTTGTGGCAGCCCCTCAAATCCTGGAAAACTATTATTGTGTCCCTCCTAGTCCTTCTTTTCTCTAGAGTGGCCAAACCCAAATCCTGCACCTGTTCTTCGTGTGTTTTAGTCTCCAGGCCTTTGATCATCTTAATTGCTCTTCTCTGAATTTTTTTCCAAAGTCTCAACATCTGTTTTGTACTATGGGGACCAAAATTGGTTGTAGTATTCCAGGTGTGGTCTTACTATGGTTTTACAAAGCGGCACTAATATATCATGTGACCAATATTCGACAGAAACCGTAACTGAACAATAGAGAGGTATCATCAACTAGAATTGTTGCTCAGATTAGCACGTTGTTAAAGGTAATTTTGATAACATTTCTATCATATCTCAAGACTTAAAATGGCCACCTAACATCAAAAACGTCATCAAAAAAAGCACAACAAAGCATGCTCTTTATGTGCCAACTCAGGAAGCTCAAACTGCCCAAGGAGCTGCTGATTCAGTTCTAAGGAGGAATGATTGAGTCTGTCATTTGCACCTCCATAACTGTCTGATTTGGCTCTGCAACCCAACAAGACAGACACGGACTTCAGAGGATAATCAGAACTGCAGAAAAAACAATGACTACCAACCTGCCTTCCATCGAAGTTCCATATGCAGCATGAATCAAAAAGAGGGTTGTGAAAGTATCTACAGACTCCTCGCATCCTGGACATCAATTGTTTTAACTCCTACCCCCAAAACGACACAATAGGGCACTACACACCAGAACAACTAAACACAAGGACAATTTTTCCCTGAATGCCATCACTCTGCTAAACAGCCAATTCCCACAAAACTGTCAATAATTTACTAAGAATGTATTACTATTCTTCTTCTCATCCTTCCTAGTTCCTATCTCTCTCCACTTATGACTATAAACCATGTTGCTTGTATCTTTCATTTTATACTGTTATATTTGCTTACTGGTACGATTTTATATCTTATTAGTAACCTTGACTAAGTGTTATATCTTTTTATTCTTGATGAAATTATTTTATTCTCCTTATGTACACTGAGAACATCTGCACCAAAGACAAATTCCATGTGTGTCTAATCATACTTGGCCAATAAAGAATTCTATTCTATTCTGTTCTGTTCTGTTCTGTTCTGTTCTGTTCTATTCTATTCTATTCTATTCTATTCTATTCTATTCTATTCTATTCTATTCTATTCTATTCTATTCTATTCTATTCTATTCTATTCTATTGAATGTATCTTGTCTTTTTATGCACACTGAAAGCATATGCAACAAAGACAAATTCTGTGTGTGTCCAATCACACTTGGCCAATAAAGAATTCTATTATTATTGTTATTATTGTTATTGTTATTGTTATTGTTGTTGTTGTTGTTGTTATTATTATTATTATTATTATTATTATTATTATTATTATTATTATATTGTATTCATTAAACATGAAACTCAGCCAACTGAAGATTCAAAAATGCATCAGAAATACCATTGACTGGTGCTAATGGTTGATACGGGTTGCTGCCAGCATCCTAGATATCAACCAAGTATCTTCTTAAAATATAAGATGTTCCGAGTAGCACAGTTTTTTGCAGTTCCGCTGGTGTTATTTCAGGAAGTTGCAATTTCTTCATGTGTTTTGTAAAATTCTTGGATGTGGTTAATTCTTTGTTCGATGTTCGTTTTGCAGCAAGAACAGAGGGCTCATTGGTAACTCCGTGCCCATCGATCGGAAGGATTAACACGCCATCCTGATTATCAACGTTAGGTTGTTTGAAGGACCGTCAGAGGCAACATTAAATTGATTCCTCTAATAAAGCTTCCCTTGTAATTAGAGACATCTTCTTTCAAAGTTGCCCAACCACCAGACTGTCCGTTTTGATGAGAAACAGGTCCAGGAGTCTGCTGGAGAGAATATCTCGCTTCTGAGTTATTGTGGTTTATTTATCAAATTACTTTTAACTCCTCCTCCTCCTCCTCCTCCTCCTCCTCCTCCTCCTCCTCCTCCTCCCCCCCTCCTCCTCCTCCTCCTCCTCCTCCTCTTCCTCCTCCTCCTCCTCCTCCTCCTCCTTGTTAAATGAATTCTGTCCCGGTGGAGATAGGGAGACCAACATCAAGGAAGAAATAATGTTTTGATTCTCAAATCCCATGTCACATTCTCATTTCTTCATTTAAGAAGATGCATATGGCTGCCCAACTCACTCACGGAGACTCTTGAGTGCCTTACAAAGGGGTAACCGTAGTAAAAAAACCAACAGGAATAAAACTCCACTTCTCTCTGGTGACAACAATTAGAAAACCCTACTCCTTAGCACTGATGGTGTTACCTAGTTTGGGTAATGAAACCTCTGCAAGTAAACAACATAGTTCAGAGAGTACCAATGACCCCACAGTTCTCCTCCTTCTCCCTCTCCTTTTCCTTCTCCTTCCCTTTCTCCTCTCTCTCCTTCTCCTTCCCCTCCTTCTTTCCCTTCTCCTTTCTTTTCTGCTCTCCTCCTATCCTCCTCCATTTCCTCTTCTTATCCTTCCCCTTTTTCTCTCTCTCCTTCCACTTCTCCTTTCCCTTCCCCCCTCCCTCTTATTCTTCTCCTTCTCCTCTCCCTCCTTCCCCTTCTCCTCCATCTCCTCTTTCCGCTTCTCCTCCCTCTCCTTCCACTTCCTCTCTCCCTCCTTCCCCTTCTCTTCCCTCTCCTTCCACTTCCTCTCTCCCTCCTTCCCCTTCCCCTTCTCCTTTCCCTTCCTCTCTCCCTCCTATCCTTATCCTCTCCTTCCTTCTCCTTCCCTTCCTTCCCCTTCTCCTTCCCCTTCCTCGCTCCCTCCTATCCTTTGCCTTCTCCTCCCTCTCCTTCCCCTTCCCCTCCTTCTTTCCCTTCTCCTTTCTTTTCCGCTCTCCTCCTATCCTCCTCCATTTTCTCTTCTTCTCCTTCCCCCTTTCCTCCCTTTCTCGTCTACTTCCTTCTCCTTCCTCTTCCTCCTCTCCACAAATCCCTTTCCCATAGTTGTCCTCCTCCTCACTCCCTTCTAGCACTGATGATGTTACCTAGTTGGGTCATTAAATGTCTGCAAGAAAACAGCCCAGCTCAAAGAGCATTAAGGACCCACAACTCAATCCCGAGTTACATATATTCCCTTCTATCCAATCTATTAGCATATAAACAAGAGAGCAAACCTCATTCCATTCTAGCACTGATGATGTTACCTAGTTGGGTCATGAAACGTCTGCAAGAAAACAGGTAAGCTCAGAAATCCCCAAAGCCTCTCCAGTTCAATCCTGAGCTACACATCTTCTTTTCTATCAGCAAAAAATCCTATTCTTGATATTCTCAAAGAATTTTGAAACAAACAATCGCGGTGGAAACAAAAGTTGGATTTTGTAATTCCCCATCCCCAGTTCAAAAATATCAACCACACACAACGCTCAATCCTCAAAGCAGGACTGACCTTATGGCAAAATAAATTTCCCTATCTACCCAGAATTCAGGTGACAGGTCTATATTCTCAGAACTCCAGGGATGGTGGGTTTTTTTTCCATACAAAAACAGAGTATCTAAAAATATTTTGAACGTTGGTTCACATCAACCATCCATTGGTGGAGATTCATTGTTCATGGGGCCAGGAGTCTGGAGCCCCTCCTTCTTTGCTTCCCCCCCCTTTGACATTAAGACGTTTAACATTTTAATTGAACAGATGTTGTGCCCCGAGATTTTTTTTTAATAGCCAGCGACAGCTGAGAGGAGCATTTAAGGTAAAGGATTGGTACCTCTTCCAATTTCCATGACCAATCACAGAAATATGAAGGTCCTTTGAGAGACAGGTAGGAGGTCGCTTGCATTTAGAACTGAGGTTAAACAACAATTTTTTTAAAAAAAAAAAGCTTCTGTAAGAGTACCAAAAAAGGTCACGATTTTATGCTCTGGATAGGAATTCACATATGCAGCTGCTAATGAAGAAGACTCTTCGAACAGCACATATTGCCCTCCGTTTCAACTTAAACCGTTCTGTGAATTACGTTAGAAATGAGAAGTATTAGGCAAATATCACACCGAATTCCAGGGTATTCTTTTCTCTCTCCCCCAAATGCTACAGAAGCCAATCAGATTTGGCTGCAGAGAGATCATACCGAAGTGTCAGCCAACTCAACTTTGCCCATTTGTATGTGTGTGTGTGTGTGTGTGTGTGTGTGTGTGTGTGTGTGATACATACACATAAAGAGGTGGTGGTGGAGGTGGAGGAGGAGGAGGAGGAGGAGGAGGAGGAGGAGGAGGAGGAGGAGGAGGAGGAGGAGAGAGAAAAGAAGGAGGAGAATGGGATGGAGAGGAGGAGCAGAAGGGGAGTGAGAAGGAGAAGGAAGAGGAAGAGAAGGAGAAGAAGGATAAAGAAGGGAGGGAGGAGGAGGAGGAGAAGGATGGGGAGAGGAGGAGGAGAAGAAGGAGAAGGCAAAGAAGGATAAGGATGTGGGAGAGGAAGAGCAGAAGGAGGAGGAGGAGGAGAGGAGAGAGAAAAAGGGGGGAGGAGGGAGGAGAGAAGAGAAGGAGAAGGCAAAGGAGGTTAAGGAAGGGAGAGGAGGAGGAGGAGAAGGTGAAGAAGGATAATGATGTGGGAGAGGAAGAGCAGAAGGAGGAGGAGGAGGAGGAGGAGAGGAGAGAGAAAGAGGGGGGAGGAGGGAGGAGAGAAGAGAAGGAGAAGGCAAAGGAGGTTAAGGAAGGGAGAGAAGGAGGAGGAGGAGGAGGAGGAGGAGGAGGAGGCGAAGAAGGATAAGGATGTGGGAGAGGAAGAGCAGAAGGAGAAGGAGAAGAAGGAGGAGGAGGAGGAGGAGAGGAGAGAGAAAGAGGGGGGAGGAGGGAGGAAAGAAGAGAAGAAAAGGAGAAGGCATAGGAGGTTAAGGAAGGGAGAGGAGGAGGAGGAGAAGTACTCATTTCCTCCTCCTCTCCCTTCCTTATTCATGTTTATTCTTATTCCTGTTATCTTTACATGTTTGACAAACTAACTAAATAAAAGTAAATAAATAAAAATAAGAAGAGGACCAGGGGGATTGTAGGGTCCTTGGTGCTCTCTGAGCTTGCCTGTTTTCTGGCAGACATTTCACGAACCAACAAGGCGACATCATCAGTGTCTAGAAAGGAATGGAGTTCTAGCACTAATTATGTTACTTAGTCCCTGTTCCTTATAGCCCTGATGATGTTACCTAGTTGGGTCATGAAACATCTACCAGAAGGCAACCAAACTCAGAGACCACCAACTATTCCACAGCTAAGTTCATTTCGATTATTATTCTTTTAATCAGTTGATGCTGAATTCCCCTCCCTAACTGCTTTTCACCCTCCCATTTTCCCTTGGGCTCATGAAACTAATCAAGTGATCTTCAGACCCTGCTGGAACATTTTGAACATGATTTTTATCAACATTCAATTTGTAGGTGTGGGAAGTTAGCACCCACCTCTCTCCTAGGAAAATGAGATATTTTAGGAAACATTAAAAGGCCAGAATATTTTCCTTAAAAGGGAGGCAGAAACTCATCTCCTCCCACCTTTGTCAATGGGCCATTAAGGCCTGAGCCAGGCTATACTACATCACAAAGATCTACCTCCTTCAGGCAGAGCCATAGGAGGGATTGCCCAAAGCCCTTTCAATGCATCATCACCCAGCAAGAGTCAACCAAGCCTGGGACTCAAAGGCAGCCTACAGAGTTGCCCCTGCATGGCCCCATGGGAGTCTGACAACCAATGAGAACACAAGCTCAAATTCAAAAACTCAAAGAGGGCATAAAATCCAGGCGCTCTCAGCATTTCTTCCCTTTTCCCCCCCTCCAGGACCTCAAACCATGTGGTCCTGTCCGCCATTAAACCATCTTTCCAAGCAGCTTCCATGTTTCCAGTGTTTTTCTCCCCACTTGGAACTGAAGCCAGAAGGGCATTTCTTCCAACATAGGCGTCCGTACGAAGACACCGATTTCTAGAAAGGAAACATTCTGTCTCTCTCTCTCTGTTCTCGGGGTGACTTCACACATTCCGCAATCACAAACCTGGGTTTATTCTGCGGAGTGTGCAATTAAGGGAGACCAATCAGGCAGCTTTTACAGGTATCGCTGAAGTGCAATTTTTTTTATTTAGAAATACACGTCCCTGGTCTCCAGGGGAATTATTTTCTACCACATTTGTTCCAAAGTGCAGCCGAAGCAAAGCTAATTCTTTTTTTCCTTCTCCCTTTTCCCCACATCAACAATCTTCTACGTGTTTTTTTTTTCCAACAAGATTTTTTTTTTCCAGTTTGATTGCTTGGCGCGGGGCTCCCGTAGCTAAAAGGCACCATTCATTCAATTATAACACAGTGGATTGTGCCACAAGAAACAACAAAAGGGAGGGCCAAGTAGAACTTCTCTCCTCGGCTCTTTAAAGCAGCTGCGTCTTTTCGTAATCCTGATCTCCGCAAAAGATGCAGCTGCTTTTAATAATGTCAGAGAATTGCTGATTCTGGGTTTTTAGACTCAAATTCAAAGGGCCCTTGTCACTGGAAGCTTTCAAGAAGAGGCTGGACTTTCAGAAATGGTGTAGGGTCTCCTGCTTGGGTGGGTGGGGGGTTGGACTAGATCAGTGGTGGGCAACCTTTTTTTTCAACTGAGCCAAATCTCGCCAAAACCACGATTGAAATTTATTTGGAGAGCCGCATTTTTAAAACCGAAAATACATAGGATGGTACACTGTTTTTAGTTTCAATAAGTTTTTATTGAGAATATTCCGCATGCAAGTATCCACATAGGTGGGGAGGATACAAATAACACAACTAATAAAATAAAAACTTTAGAACGATATTATTTATCGATAACGTTAAATTCCGTAAAATTTGCCTTACAATGTAGAGAAAATTACATCCTGACAATGACTGACAAAGTCACAACCACTAATGTGAACATTGGCCTTGCATTTCCTTGGATAGTTTGAGTAAGTCAGGTTTGTATGTTGTTGCTTTTAATTTCATCTCCCTCTCCCACTTTCTTTCTTTTTTTCTTTTTCTTTCTCTCTCTCTCTCTGGCTCTTTGTCTCTCTCTCCCTCTCTGTCTCCCTCTGTCATTTTCTCTGGGTGTCTATCTGTCTGTCTCTCTCTCTCTGTATCTCTGTCTCTCTCTCCTCCTTCCCCCATCTCTGTCACTCTGTGTGTGTGTGTGTGTGTGTGTGTGTGTGTGTGTGTGTGTCTGTCTCTCACTCACTCTGTGTGTGTGTGTGTCTGTCTCTGTCTCTCCCTCTGTCTCTCTCCCCTCCCTCTCTCTCTGTCACTCTGTGTATGTGGGTGTGTCTGTCTCTCACTCATTCACTTAATCACTCACTCTGTGTGTGTGTCTCTCTCTGTCTGTCTATCTTTCTCTCCCTCCCTCCCCCTCTGTGTGTGTGTGTGTGTGTCTGTCAGTCTCTCTCTGATTCCCTCCCTCACTCCCTCTCTGTTCCTCTCTCTGTCTGTCTGTCTCATTCACACACACACACACACACACACACACTGTGGTCACACTGTGGTCACCTCAACAAGGTGACCACAGTGTGTGTGTGAGTGAGACAGACAGACAGAGAGAGGAACAGAGAGAGGGAGTGAGAGAGGGAATCAGAGAGAGACTGACAGAGACGAATCAGAGAGGTACTTTTAACTACCTGGCAGCGGCGTTTTGGCTTGGGGGGCTCCTCAGAACTTCCCAAGACTTCGGAGGGAAGTTTACAGCCCTCCCTCGGAACGCTTCGGAGGGAAGCTTCTTCAAAAGCCCTGGCGAGTGACAAGAAGTCTCCCAGGCTTTAATTTGCCGAGCTGTGCGCACGGGCCTGTTTTCCACGCCGTGGAGCAGCGGCGAGATTCTGCGCGGCGAGCGATGATTCCGGGGGCCATCCGGGAAGATGAGGAACGCGAGGGGGGACCCTGCCCCCCCACTGATGGCCCCCGGAATCATCGCTTGCCGCCCAGAATCTCGCCGCTGCTCCACGCCGTGGAAAACAGGCGCGCGCGTACAGCTCAGCAAATTACAGCCTGGGAGACTTGTCTCGCCGGGGTTTTGCAGAAGCTTCCCTCCGAAGCCCAAGAGGAGGGAGGGAAGCGGGCGCCCGGCACACAGAAGAGCCAGATTAAAATGTTTAAAGAGCCACATTTGGCTCGCGAGCCGCGGCTTGCCGACCACTGGACTAGATGACCTACAAGGGCCCTTCCAACGCTCTTAACCTGTTAAAACCTGCCCTCCCAAAGTAGGTACCGTATTTTTCGGAGTATAAGATGCAGCGGAGTGTAGGACGCACCAAGGTTTTGAAGAGGCAAATTTTTTTTTGAAAAGTTTTTGCACTCTGCAAACCTCCCCAAAGCTACCCGTTTTTTGCGAAAACTGGCCTGGTTTGTTTTTTTCCCCAAAAAATGGCATAAATAGCCTTTAGGGGGCTTGCAGAGTGCTCCTGGGGAGTGCCCCCCAAAAAAACAAGCACAAAATGGCCCGTTTTTCACAAAAACAGGCCAGTTTTTGTCAAAGAAATTGCATGCATAGCCTTTAGGAGGCTTATAGAGTACTGATGGGGTCGGGGGGGGGGGCAAAACTGAGCAAAAAAACAGCCCATTTTTCACTTTTTTCTGCCTTCCCCAGCCCCCAGGAGCATTCTGGAAGCCTCCTAAAGACTATGCATGGCCATTTTGGTGAAGGGGGTGGGGTTTTGGGAGGCAAAAAAATGCTGTATTTGGTGTATAAGACGCACCCAGATTTTCAGCCTCTTTTTTGAGGGAAAAAGGTGCATCTTATACTGTGAAAAATACGGTAAATAAAATCAAGAACGGTTGCAGGAATTGGGTTCGTCTAGTCTTCAGAACATTTCCTGACCTGCTCTGTTTGCAATTGGCACCCATTTATTTTTGCTAGCAAGCAACCAGGAAGCAATTGTGATGGGGAGACAATCACACACATCGACACAGAGAGTACGGATTGCATCAACAAAGTGTGAAAACTTTGGTTTGACTTGCTCGTAAAGCTTGAGAAGTTACCATCAAGGAATGACGTAGGTAGTCCTTGACTTCTGGCCACAATTTGAGCCCAAAATTTCCATTGCCACGCAAGGCAGTTGTTAAGTGGTAGTTGTGCTCAATTTTACAATCTTTTTTGCCATAGCTGTTCAGTGAATTATTGCATCTGTTAAATGGACCACGTCATTAAGTGAATCTGGCTTATCCCATTGACTTTGGCTCTCGTTTACTCTCAACTGAGAGCAAACCCTACTCCTTACTACTACGGATGGGTAATAAAATTACGTAGTTGGGTAATAAAATGTCTGCAAGAAAACAACCAAGCTCAGAGAGCATCAAAGGCCCCACATTCCTCCTCCTCTCTTCAAATCCCACTCTTTTCCAACACTGATGATGTTACCTAGTTGGGTCATAAAATGTCTGTGAGAAAACAACTAAGCTCAGAGAGCATCAAAGACCCCACAATTCTCCTTCTCCTCTTCCTCCTCCTTTTCCTCCTCCTCGTCCTCTCCTCACAACCCCTCTCTCTTCTGGCACTGATGATATTACCTAGTTGGGTCATGAAACATCTACAAGAAAACAGCCAAGCTTAGAGAGTTTCTTTCTCCTCCTCTTCCTCTCCTCACAAACCCTCCTCTTTTCTAGCACTGATAATGTTATCTACACTATATTGCCAAAAGTATTCGCTCACAACTGATTCTGATTATGTGGATGGGTGAGCGAATACTTTTGGCAATATAGTGTAGTTGGGTCATGAAAATTCTGCAAAAAATGGACCTCCTAATAATCATTTTCTAATGTTGATTGTGTATAGAACAGAGATGTTGGAGTAGGGCTGAGTCAAGCTTCCCATTCATGTTTGAGGAACAAATGTTTAATAGGTAGCATTTTTTGTTTTAACCAGAAGGTTTCCAGGTGTTGTTTTATCTTGCTTCCTTATCTTTAAGCTAAATTTCAAAAGAAAAACACATCTTGGAATCTGCGTACATTAAAGCAGGACTTAATTGCTTCTGGAGAACAATGGCGCATGATGACAAGGTCTCACTGGAGGGGCATTATAGAAAGAGGGGGGGGAGATAGATGGGCCATAGTTTTGAAGTTTTCGGGAACGTTTAGCGGGGGAAGAGAGATGTTAATTTTGCACTGATTTCAATTTGTCTCGAAATTTGAGTATGTGTTATTTTAATTTTAACGATTCAGGACATTTTTATCCCTTAAAACACTTGTGTTTGGGGCTAGTCTCCTCCTTGTCATGGTGCGTGATCATGGATTCATATCCAGATGCGAAACAGCAAGTCAGAAACATTTTTGAAATTAGCTTTGTCTGTGTGAAAATTGTACTTCGCACATTAGCTTCAGAACAATAGAGTAACAGAGTTGGAAAGAACCTTGGAGTTCTTGAAATTTCTGCTCAAGTAAGAATATTTTCCAATAGTCCCTTAGATATTGGAAGACTGCTATCCTATCTCCCTTGGTCCTTCTTTTCATTAAACTAGACATATCCAGTTCCAGCAACTGTCCACCAGAAATATCTAGTCTCCATCTTCCTAATTACAATAATACAATAGTAGAGTTGGAAGGGACCATGGAGGTCTTCTAGTCCAACCCCCTGCCTAGGCAGGAAACCCTATACCATTTCAAACAAATGGCTATCCAACATCTTCTTAAAGACTTCCAGTGTTGGGGCCTTCACAACTTCTGGAGGCAAGATGTTCCACTGATTAATTGTTCTAACTGTCAGGAAATTTCTCCTCAGTTCTAAGTTGCTTCTCTCCTTGATTAGTTTCCACCCATTGCTTCTTGTCCTGCCCTCAGGTGCCTTGGAGAATAGTTTGACTCCCTCTTCTTTGTGGCAACCCCTGAGATATTGGAAGACTGCTATCATGTCTCCCCTAATCCTTCTTTCTCTTAAACTAAACATACCCAGTTCCTGCAACCATTCTTCATATGTTTTATCCTCCAGTCCCCTAATCATCTTTGTTGCTCTTCTCTGCACTCTCTCCAGACTCTCCACATCTATTCTACCTCATGGCGACCAGAACTAAATGCAGTATTCCAAATGTGGCCTTACCAAGGCCTTATAAAGTGGTATTAAGACTTCACAACACTTAATTGTCTTTGTTGTTCTTCTCTGCACACTTTCTAGAGTCTCAACATCTTAACAATCTAATCAAAAGAAGGAATAGAGGTGACACAGAACATAGAACAACAGAGTTGGAAGGGACCTTGTAGTCCAACCGCCTGTTCCTATGTGAGATGGATCTTGTAGTCCTAGTGGATAATCATTTAAATATGAGCCAGCCAAAAAAAGCCAATGCAGTTCTAGGCTGCATCAACAGAGGGATAGAATCAAGATCACATGAAGTGTTAATACCACTTTCTAATGCCTTGGTAAGGCCACACTTCCAATACTGCATCCTGTTTTGGTCACCACGATGTAGAAAAGATGTGGAGACTCCAGAAAGAGTGCAGAGAAGAGCAACAAGGATGATGAGGGGACTGGAGACTAAAACATATGAAGAACGGTTGCAGGAACTGGGTATGTCTAGTTTAATGAAAAGAAGGACCAGGGGAGACAGGATAGCAGTCTTCCAATATCTCAGGGGTTGCCACAAAGAAGAGGGAGTCAAACTATTCTCCAAAGCACCTGAAGACAGGGCAAGAAGCAATGGATGGAAACCAATCAAGGAGAGAAGCAATCTAGGACTAAGGAGAAATTTCCTGAGAGTGAGAACAATCAACCAGTGGAACACTTTTCTTCCAGAACTTGTAAATGCTCCAACACTCCTCTGCTTATTCTCTTCCTCCCAGTTCATTTTCCTTTTCACATCTTTGACATTTGCTTTCAATCAATCGGAGAACGGATGAATGAGGATATATTAGATTGTAGATATTAGTATTACAACTAAGTGATATTTGGCAGTAGATATTAGTATTAGAAATAAGCTATGTTAGATAGTAAATATTAATATTAGAAGTAGGATATGCTGGATAATAGGTATCAGATAGTATTAAAACTAGGGAATATTAGATAATAGTGGAAAGGATTAGAATTAGACAATATTAGATTGTAGATATGAGCTAGTATTACAACTAAGCAATATTAGATAGTAGATATTAGTATTAGAACTAGGAGATATTACAGTAGATAGTAGATATCATATAGTATTAGGAGATAATAGATAGTAGATATTAGTAATGGAAGTACCCTGTTTTCCTGAAAATAAGACCTCCCTGAAAATATTGCAACACAGCAGCAGCCATGAGGTTACCACACTCGCCACCTCCTGTACCTCAAAAATAATAAGACGTCCCTGAAAATAAGGCCAAATGCTTATTTTGGGGGTCAAAAGAAAATGAGGCCCTGTCTTATTTTTTGGGAAACAGTAGGATATATTAGATAATAGATTTTAGATAGTATGAGAACTAGGAGATATTAGTAGTTTCTGTGAAAAATTAAGATTCCCCTGGCACATATGTGCTAGTCGTTCCCAACTCTAGGGGGCGGTGCTTATCTCTGTTTCAAAGCCGAAGAGCCAGCGCTGTCCGAAGACGTCTCCGTGGTCATGTGGCCGGCATGACTGAATGCCGAAGGCGCACGGAACGCTGTTCCCTTCCTACCAAAGGTGGTTTCTATTTTTCTACTTGCATTTTTTTACGTGCTTTCGAACTGCTAGGTTGGCAGAAGCTGGGACAAGTCACGGGAGCTCACTCTGTTACGCGGCGCTAGGGATCCGAACGGCTGAACTGGCGACCTTTCTGATCGGCAAGCTCAGCATCTTAGCCTCCAAGCCACTGGGTCCCTACAGTAGTTTCTGTAATTATTGTTGAAATAAGCATCGGCGAAAACTCTTATTTTGTGAACTTTTTGAAACTTTTGATAAAACATAAATATAAAAAGAATTTTGAAAAAGGAAAAAAAAATCATTTGGGGACTGGGAGGGGGGGAGTCCCTATTTACACCCTCGTACACACCAAAAGTTGGATTCCTACCAGTATGGTACGGTTCAGTTCAGCCGAATAGGGAGTAACTCAAGCAGCAGTGGTGGGTTCCTACCTCTTCTGACCTCTTCTATAGAAGAGGTTCCACAAATCTACAGTGCCGTTTAGAACCGGTTGCAGCTCCCTCTCCCTCGCCCGTCTGCACCACGCTTGCCCCGCCTGCCGCTCACTGATTGGCTGGCTCACCAATCGCCCCACCCGCCTCTAAGAGTCCTATCTAAACCTTAAAGTCTTAAAGCTGTCAAGTTTGAACATCCCTGGGGTTTTTTCTAAAAGGTTAGGGGTGCAAAGGTCTTGTAACTTGAAAGCTTTAAGACTTGCACACTTCAGTGCCAGAGTTTCTGAGCCAACATGACTGGAGGAGGAATTCTGGGAGTTGAAGCCCACAAGTTTTAAAGCTGTCAGGTTTGGACACCCCTGGGGATTTTTTTTAAAGGGTCTTGTAACATGACAGCTTTTAGACTTGTGTGCTTCAAATGCCAGAGTTTCTGAGCCATCATTTTGGTTGCTAAGCAAGAGCGTTGTTAAGTGAGTTTCACCACATTTTACAAGTTGGCCAAGCCCACCCAGTCACATGGCTGGCAAGCCACTCCCACCCGGTCACATGGCTGGCAAGCCACTCCCACCCAGTCACATGGCTGGCAAGCCACTCCCACAAAGCAGGCCACACCTACAGAAGAGGTTCTAAAAAATTTTGAAACCCACCATTGTCCGGCGGACACATGACCATGCCGGTTCTGTCCTTGACGGTGCCATCTTGATTTTCTGTTCTGCACATGGGAGCAACAACATTGAAAACATGTCATTTTTTCCTCTTTCTTAATGTTGTGCGCATGCGCCAGGGGTGGGTTGCAAGCAGTACGCCCCAGTTTGGGTGTACCAGTGCCTGCCCGGAGCACCGTGTACCGTTCCGGTACGGTGCTCGAGAGGGCCCACCAGCCCGCCTGCTCTCCTTAGCTCTATTTGAGCCTACTGGGACGCCTGGCTCCGTTGCAGCATACCGGTTGCAATGGGATCCAGAACCCACCCCTGGCATGCGCAGACCTTTTTTGAGTGCCGAACCGGTAGTAATGGCAACAGGAACCCACCCCTGGTACACACGTGTGCGCAAACATGCGCACATGCACACACACAAACATGCACACAGAGTGCAAAACCACCCCAAGACGAAAACTCTGGCGTGTTGGATGATTTGTCTTTCCTCCCTTCCTTCCTCCACCTTCCTGCAGAGACCCCGACATCACTCATCGTAATCATAAAACATCCATTTGCTGTTTCTAGCCAATTGGAAGGCCCTCTTGGGAAGCCATAAAGAAGGGGTGTCAGGGTTATAATGAATGCAAATGCCAGGTGTTTAAGGCCGGTAATGGGCAATTTGCAACTGGAAGCAATATGCACAATAAGCAAAGCCGCCCGTTATGGCACCTGATCGGGGAGGGCGCGAGGGCCGTTTGGGGGGAGAATGAAACATTTTTTACGACCTCTATGTGGCCCTGATCTCACGATCTAATAATAGTCCAGACAAAATTAGTCCCTGCAATAATGCGTTGGAGTGCTAGGGGGTGGCGGGGATCGAGAGGGGGCGGAGAGCGGTGGCAGGCGATGGAAAATTACATATCAGGTGTCGGAGGCCGGAGTCGCGAAGGATCAAAAGGGGAATTGCAAAGCTGGATCTGCTATTTAAGACAATTGCCTGCCGTGGAAAAGGGAAAAGGACAGGGGTCGGCCTTCATCACCACGTCGCTCTGGGGAGGTCCTTCAGCAGAGACCGGGGATTGGGAAATGAGAAGGAAAACAGGGCCCGTCCTGTGAAAGACATAGCTTTGAAGCCTTACAAAGATAAATCAATCAATCAATCAGAACAGAGCTGAAAGGGACCTTGGAGGTCTTCTAGTCCAGCCTTCTGCTCAAGCATGAGATCCTATACCATTCCAGACAATCTCATCATCAGAACAGAGCTGAAAGGGACCTTGGAGGTCTTCTAGTCCAACCCACTGCTCAAGCAGGCGACCCTATATCATTTCAGACAACTGGCTGTCCAATATCTTCTTTAAAACCTCCAGTGATGAAGCACCCACAACTTCTAAAGGCAAGCTGTTCCACTGGTTAATTGTCCTCACCGTTAGGAAGTTTCTCCTTAATTCCAGGTTGCTTCTCTCCTTGATTACTTCCTATCCATGGTTTCTTATCTTGCCTTCAGGGGGTTTGGGAGAACAAGTTGACTCCCTCCTCTTTGTGGCAGCCCCTCAAATACCGGAAGACTGCTTTCATGTCCCCCATAGTTCTTATTTCCCTAGACTAGCCATACCCAATTGCTCCAAATGTTCTTCATGGACTTTTGCAGAATCCAATAGCTGGAAATGAAAAGAAAAACAGGTCCCTTCTCCAAAATACATAGGTTGAAGGCTGTAGAAAGATGGAGGATAAATTGCAATGGACCCAAAGGTGCTTTTCCAAAAGGCAACTGGACTTTCTTGGGGTTTTTTCTTGGAAAACATTCGCTTCTCATCCAAGAAGCTACTTCAGTTCTAAAGAAAAGAACAAACAAACAGACAAACAAACAAACAAGCCCAGTTGCCTTTTGGAAAAGCAACCATGACCTAGATTGAGAATCTCCATGAACAAATTGCAGGGGAGATTTATTTTGGAAAGGTCCACCCATTCTCCTCCACTAAGACTAGAAGAAGCTAGAAGAATGAAGGAGTGGATGTGAAGTTCAGAGATGGAGAAACCGTGAGAGATATCTAGTGGAGAAAGGAGTGAGGAACACCAGAAGATATCTAGTGGAAGAAAGAATGACGCACCCTAGGAGACATCTAGTGGAGGAAGGAATTATGAACTCTGGGAGATATCTAGTGGAGCAAGAAACGAGGAACCTTAGGAGATATCTAGTGGAGGAAGGAATGAGGAACCCCAGGAGATATCTAGTGGAAAAATAAGTGAGGAGCCAGGGGAGATATCTGGGTGCTGAAGTCCAAACATTTTAAAGCAAGTTGTCTGGGGAATTCTATGAGTCAAAATCCGTCCATCTTACAATTGAAGAATTCTGGCAGTTGAAGTCCACCCATCTTAAAGCATGATGGCTGGAGGATTCTGGGACTGGAAGTCCACCCATCTTAAAACACACTAACTGGAGAATTCTGGGAGTTGAAGTCCACCCATCTTAAAGCATGCTGCCTGGGGAATTCTGGGAACTGAAGTCTATACATTTTATACCGTGCTGGCTAGAGAATTCTGGGAGGTGAAGTCTTTGAAGTTGCTAAAAAACTCTACAAGCACCCATTTAAAATTCCCTCCCTGGACAATTCCCCTTGCCCCTCCCAGAGAAGCACAGTTTTGATGGAAACTAATGCCTCACAGCTACCCAAGGTTTGAAACTTCCAATCTAACAACTTGAATGGGTACTTGACACGGGTGTCATTCTTGCTTTATTTATTGTAAGCTTCCCGGAGCTTTTATTACTTCGTAAGTCTCCCGTTTTAAAAAGTAAATGTTCCTTCTGGTGCAAACCCACAGCTTCGCTCTGAATAGCAAATCCAATGTGGATTTGCAGGGCTTTGTCACTGCTTCTTACATAAAAGCAAGCACTGTCCTCCCTTACCAGCTAGCTTTCCCATGCAAGGAGCTCTGTAGTGGAAAAGAGATAAATGATCATTATATTCATATTTTGTTTTGTTTGTCTATGTTTTGTGTTTTGGATTTTCCTTGAGATGTGCTGTTAGGTTGTGTTTCAGGGGCAGCTTCCTATGATGGATAGCTATTAATTGTTTTTTTAGCCAGGCAGTAATATTTCTCCCATGGTTTGCAAGAGAGACTAACTGAAGCAAATTGCCTCTTCTCCTATTTATTGGACCAGAGTAACACCGGATAGGTCTCTGGAGTTTAGTGCAGGGCTTCCAAACCCTAACAGATAGTGCCAAGCATCCAAATCTATTCCAGCCAATAATGTAGGATCTGATATTCTTAAAATACATATTTCTGAAGAAGGAGGGAAGGAAGGAAGGAAGGAACGAACGAACGAAGGAAGGAACGAAGGAACGAAGGAACGAACGAACGAACGAACGAAGGAAGGAGCAAGGAAGGAGGGAAATAGAAGGAAGTTGGACAGAAGGAGGAAATAGAAAGGAAGGAAGGAAAAGAAAGAAAAGAGGAAGGAGGAATGAAATAGGAAGGAAGAAGAAAATAGGAAGGAAGAAGGAAGGAAATAGGAAGGAAGAAGGGAGGAAGGAAAGAAGGAAGGAGGAAGGAGGAAGGAGGAAGAAAAAAGGAAATCAGAAAGAAGAAAGTTGGAATGAAGGAAGGAAGAAAGAAATAAAAAGGAAGAAGGAAAGAAGGAAATAGAAAGGAAGAAGGAAGAAGAAACGGGGGAAGGAAGAAGAAAAAGGGAAGGAGGAAGGAAGGAGGAAGGAAGGAGGAAGGAAAAAGAAAGAAAGAAAGAAAGAAAGAAAAGACAAGGAAGGAAGGAAAGAGGAAAGAGGGGGAAAGGAAAGAAAGAAGGAAGGAATGGAAAGGGAGGGAGGGAGAGAGGAAGAAAAGGAAGGGAGGGTGGGAAGGAAGGAAGGAAAAGGAAGGAAGGAAAAGGGAGGGTGGGAAAGTGGAAGGAAGAAAATATGGGAGAAAGGAAGGGAGGAAGAAGGGAGGGAGGGAAAGAGCGAAAGAAAGAAATAAAAGGGGAGAGGGAGGGAGGGAAGAAAGAGAAAGAAAGGAAGGAAGAAAGGAAGAAAGAAAGAGAAAGAAGGCAAGGAAGGAAAAGGGAAGGAGGAAGAGAGGGAGAGAGGAAATGGAGGGAAGGAAGGAAAAGGAAGGAAGGAAAAGAAAGGAAGGAAACAGAGGGAGGGAGGGAGAGGGAGGAAATACGTAAAATCTCAGTAACTTGGGTACTAATCTCTTTTAAAGCTTCGTGTCCCTTCCTAACTGTTTCTCTACCTCTTCCTCCTCCAGAAAGCCTGGGGAAAATATTGCCCCACGAAACAGAGGAGACCTTCCTTGCCAGCACGGCAGCTACATAGATCCAGCTATTGAGTGGCCACTGTACAATTTATTGCAAGGGGTTCAAAACAGGCCGATTATTAGAGTCCTAAATCCTCCCGCTTCCAATTTACTTGGAGCCAGACAGGCGTTGGGGAACCGAATGAGGTGGGAAATACAAGCCGTCCCCAAAATTGGTTAGGTCTTTGGAAGAATGGAAGGGAATACCGGTTGTCAGATGATCTACGCCTACTGCTAATTCCGATGCGTCAATCAAGGGCCTTCACACTTGGGCATGTTTTGAATATCTCAGAGCAATCTTGGGAGTGAGCAAAGTGTAATGGTCATTATTATTATTATTTTTGGGAGAAGGTTCCCCCATATGTGCTAGCATATGTGCTAGTCATTCCCAACTCTAGGGGGTGGTGCCCATCTCCGTTTCAAAGCCAAAGAGCCAACGCTGTCCGAAGATGTCTCCGTGGTCATGTGGCCAGCATGACTCAAAGCTGAAGGCGCCCAGAACGTTGTTCCCTTCCCACCAAAGGTGGTTCTTATTTTTCTACTTGCATTTTTTACAATACAATAGTAGAGTTGGAAGGGACCTTGGAGGTCTTCTAGTCCAACCCCCTGCCTAGGCAGGAAACCCTATACCATTCCAGACAGATGGCTATCCAACATCTTCTTAAAGACTTCCAGTGTTGGGGCATTCACAACTTCTGGAGGCAACTTCTGTTCCACTGATTAATTGTTCTAACTGTCAGGAAATTTCTCCTCAGTTCTAGGTTGCTTCTCTCCTTGATTAGTTTCCACCCATTGCTTCTTGTTCTACCCTCAGGTGCTTTGGAGAATAGTTTGACTCCCTCTTCTTTGTGGCAACCCCTGAGATTTTTTACGTGCTTTCGAACTGCTAGGTTGGCAGAAGCTGGGACAAGCAATGGGAGCTCACTCTGTTATGCAGCACTAGGGATTCAAACCACCGAACTCCTGGCCTTTCTGATCAACAAGCTCAGCGTCTTAGCCAACCCCCTTTTTTTTTAAGAAAAAGAACAGGAAAAAATAAAATCTACTTTGCAGTCGTAAAGAAACACTTTTCCAGTGGTGGGTTTCAAAATTTTTTAGAACCTCTTCTGTAGGTGTGGCCTGCTTTGTGGGAGTGACTTGCTGGCCATGTGACAGGGTGGGAGTGGCTTGGCAGTCATGTGACTGGGTGGGCTTGGCCAACTTGTAAAATGTGGTGAAACTCGCTTAACAACGCTCTTGCTTAGCAACCAAAATGTTGGCTCAGAAACTCTGGATATTTGAAGCACGCAAGTCTTAAAGCTGTCAAGTGACAAGATCCTTACACCCCTAACCTTTTACGGAAAAAAAACGCAGGGGTGTTCAAACTTAACAGCTTTAAGACTTGTGGACTTTAATGCCCAGAATTCCCCCTCTCGCTCTTCATCTTGATGATGTGCGGACGGGCGGGGGGAGACAGCTGGAACCGGTTCTAAACGGCACGGTAGATTTGTGGAACCTCTTCTATAGAAGAGATTAGAAGAGGCAGGAACCCACCCCTGCGGGAAAAGTGACTTCCCCCTCAAACTGTTGTTACATTTTCTAAAGAGGTTTCCATGTATACTAAATATTTTTTTGTTTTTGTTTTTCATTCTGTTGGAAGGAATGTCCTTTTGGGTTCAGTTCCAAGTGGGGAAAAAGGGCTTTGAACTACTTGGGGCACAGGAAGCGTATCCTGATTTGTTGCTGTCAGGGGTCATAGCTAGCTTTTTAGGTTGCCTGTGTGCAAAGTTTGGTTGAAACTTGGTGGGTGGTACAATGAAGGGCAATGAAATGACTCTGCCTGAAGGAGGTAGATCTTTGTTATGTAGAACGGACTGGCTCAGGCCTTAATGGCCCATTGACAACGGGGTGTGTGTGGGGTTGAGTTTCTGCTTCCTTTAATATTCCGTCCTTTTAATATTTCCTACTATATCTCATTTTCTAGGAGAGCGGTGGATGCTAACTTCCTACAATTCCTGCTGGATCTCGATGGGGCCTCTAATTGGCAGTTCAGGTGGGGGGAATGGAGAAGAGAAGCCATCCAAAGAAGATTGAGAAGGGTCGCCCTGCTAGGGGAGATGAACCAGGTGTTACGCAGATTTCTCAACTAGCTTCTCTGGTTCTGTCATTCATGGGAAAAGATGCCATGCTGTGTTTGAAAAACAAAGACTTCCATTTTCTCCGTCCCTCTATTTTCTTTTCTTTCTTTAGGTTTAGTTTGTATTGGATTTCGTTATTATAATTACAATTATTAGTAAAAGTAGGAGGGATGGGAATGAAAGGAAAGGAAAAGGAAAAGGAAAAGGAAAGGAGGAAGAAGGGAACAAAAGGAAAGCAGGAAGAAGGGAAGGGAAGGAAGGGAAAGGAGGAAGAAAGGAAGAGAAGGAAGGGAAAAGAGGAAGGAAGAAAGGAATGGAGAGGAAAGGAAAGGATGAAGAATGGAGGGAAGGGAGGGGAAGGAAAGGAAGGGGGAAGGAAGGAAGGGGAAGGAAAGGAAAAAAAGAAAGGGGAAGAGAAAGAAAGAAAGAAAGAAAGAAAGAAAGAAAGAAAGAAAGAAAGAAAGAGTGAGAGAGACAGACAGACAGAGAATGGAAGAGAAGAGAGAAGAGAAGAGGGGAGCGGAATAAGGAAAAATGCATATAGGTAAGCAATTTTGAGATGCCCTATATCTATAGTTGCCCTAAGGATTGGCCTTCAATAAGGAGCTATTTCTTTCTTAAAAGTAGTTAAGGCAGAAGTCAGCTGTTCTTGGGGGGTGGGGATAACAATCAGAAGAGCTGACTCAGTCACTGTAGGAGAAGGACAGGTGTTGGAGTCAAGAGAGGACTTAGCCTAGAGTCATTACATTCCCACAAATGGTCGAAATCCAAGTCCTCTTGAATTCGATTGACTCTTATCCAACATCCATTTAGCAGTGAACCATTCATTGACTTGATTCTTCTATGTAGGCAGGAGCAATACATCATTTTAACTGCAACTCTAAGAGTGATCCTGATATCCTTTGTTCCCGACATTCAATGCCTGAACAGGAGACCACCAGGAAATGCCAAGGGGGTAGCCTAGATTCCGCAAATCAAATTCACATCCGTGCTGCTCTCGAGGAAACTACATACGCACCCAATTACCATTCCGAAAGCAAGATTTAAAGGAGAGTCTATTTTTAAGCTTATTTTAGATTTCTTCCCTACCCAGAACAGAAAGAAAACACATCAAAGGCCAACATGCATAGAAGGGACTGTCTTTCAGCCTTTCACAGATCTCAGCAGCAAGCAACATCAAAGATTTTTTTTAAAAAAATTCACCAGCTACAGCATTCAGCACTACCAGGAGAGATCTGGTACGTGACTTAAAAGGCTTTTAAACATTTCCTTCCCTATTCAGGAATTTCCTGGGGCAGGCATATTTATTAACATTGTTTTAGTTGTAACTCCAACGAGGGCTTCCATTCCTCTTTCTATCCATTTCCTTCTTTGCAACAACCTCTTTAAATGCCAAAATGTTTTTGAAGCCGAAAAGATGTATTATTGCCTACATATCTGTTTCTAATACACACTGGCTTTCTTCTATGTCACTTTGAAGTGTTAATTGCCTGTGTTAGAGTGTGTGTGTGTGTGTGTGTGTGTGTGTGTGTGTGTGTGTGTGTGTAGATAGATGGATGGATGGATGATAGAGTTAGATAGATAGATAGATTGATTGATTGATTGATAGATAAATAAATAAGATATAGATAGATATAGTGATAGGCAGGCAGGCAGGCAGGCAGGCAGGCAGGCAGGCAGGCAGGCAGGCAGGCAGACAGACAGACAGACAGACAGACAGACAGACAGACAGACAGACAGATAGATAGATAGATAGATAGATAGATATAGATAGGTAGGTAGATAGATAGATAAATAAGATATAGATAGATATAGAGGTAGGTAGGTAGGTAGGTAGGTAGGTAGGTAGGTAGGTAGGTAGGTAGGTAGGTAGGTAGGTATATATATATATATATATATATATATATATATATATATATATATATATATATATATATATATATATATATAGAGAGAGAGAGAGAGAGAGAGAGAGAGAGAGAGGTAGATAGATAGATAGATAGATAGATAGATAGATAGATAGATAGATAGATAGATAGATAGATAAATAAGATATAGATAGATATAGAGATAGGTAGGTAGGTAGGTAGGTAGGTAGGTAGGTAGATAGATAGATAGATAGATAGATAGATAGATAGATAGAGATAGAGATAGAGATAGAGATAGAGATAGAGATAGAGATAGAGATAGAGATAGATAGAGATAGAGATAGGTAGGTAGGTAGGTAGGTAGATAAGATATAGATAGATATAGAGATAGGTAGGTAGGTAGGTAGGTAGGTAGGTAGGTAGGTAGGTAGGTAGATAGATAGATAGATAGATAGATAGATAGATAGATAGATAGATAAGATAGATAAGAAAGAAAGGTAGATAGTCAAGTAGGGATGGATGGAGAGAGAGAGAGAGAGAGAGAGAGAGAGAGAGAGAGAGAGAGAGAGAGAGAGAGAGAGAGAGAGAGAGAGAGAGAGAGAGAGAGAGAGAGAGAGATGTAGTATGGATCAGATCTTTTGCACCTGATAGATTCACTTTTTCACACCTGATTTTTAACTCTGGGTCAGAGTGCCTTTCCGCCATTTCTTGTGCAAAACAACAACAACAAAAACACTCCCTCTTTTCTACTCCGGGATGGGCCAGCTC
This sequence comes from Natrix helvetica, assembly GCF_964273705.1. Classification (NCBI taxonomy): domain Eukaryota; kingdom Metazoa; phylum Chordata; class Lepidosauria; order Squamata; family Natricidae; genus Natrix; species Natrix helvetica. The sequence continues at coordinate 3,802,676 of NC_138552.1, forward strand.
CATCTATTTCCCCTTCTTTTCCATTTATCCTATCTTTGTAAATCAATCAAACTTGTTTTTTTTTCCTTTCACCCCCTCTACTTTTTTAAAAAAATCTGTCTCCCTCCCTCTGCAAATCTAGCAAGGTCGGTTTGGTGACCTTGGAAGTTTTTAGTTTTTTCTTCTTCTTCTTCTTCCTTTTAACGCTTACATCAGAAAAGATGGGGGGGAATGGCTTAAGTGGTATAATTCATTTAACTGCTGGAATTCACTTGCCAGAAAACAGAGGTTCATGTAAGGAGAAGCAGTTTGAATGTGATAATATCTTACACTGCAGCAAACCATTAACCCCTTTTGGCCCTGAAGTGAAATTTGTTTGGCTGAGTAGAGTTTCCTATTTTGTTCCATATTCATTTTGTATCTAAAATAACAGTAACTGTAGATACAATATCTCTTCATATATCTAAAGTTATTCTTAAATGTGTGTCTAGATATACTGTATATCTATAGATCTACTGTTATAGATATATAGAATAGGATAACAGAGTTGGAAGGGACCTTGGAGGTCTTCTAGTCGAACCCCCTGCTTAGGAAGAAACCCTACACCTCTTCAGACAAATATTTATCCAATATCTTCTTGAAAACTTCCACTGTTGGAGCATTCACCACTTCTGGAGGCAAATTGTTCCATTGTTTAATTGTTCTGTCAGGAATTTTTTCCTTAGTTCAGAGTTAATTCTCTCCTTGATTAATTTCCATCCATTGCTTCCTCTCTTGCCCTCAGGTGCTTTGGAGAATAGGTTCGCCCCCTCTTCTTCTTCACAGTCTTAGATATTGGAATGCTGCTATCATGTCACCCTGGTCCTTCTTTTCATTAAACTAGACGTACTCAATTTCCTTCAACTGTTCTTCATATATTTTAGCCTTTTGTCCCCTTATCCTCCTTGTTGCTCTTCTCTGCACTCTTTCTAGAGTCTCCACATGATTTTTACAATGGGGCAACCAAAACTAAATGCAATAGAACAGAAGAGAACAGAACAGAACAACAGAGTTAGACGGGACCTTGGAGATCTTCTATTTCAACCCGCTGCTTAGGTAGGAAACAATACACCACTTCAGACAAATGCTTATCCAATATCTTCTTGAAAACTTCCAGTGTTGAAGCATTTCACAACTTCTGGAGGCAAGTTATTCCACTGATTGATTGTTCTAACTATCAGGAAATTCCTCCTTCGTTCTAAGTTGCTTCTCTCTGATTAGTTTCAAACGTTTTGCTTGTTTTGTTGCCACCAAGGCTGGGCCTTGAATGGAGGCCTTTGAACTCTGGTGCTGGAGAAGACTCCTCTGAGTCCCTTGGACTGCAAGGCGATCCAACCGGTCAGTCTAGAGGAGATCAACCCTGACTGCTCTTTAGAAGGCCGGATCCTGAAGAGGAAACTCAAATACTTTGGCCACCTAAGGAGAAGGAAGGACTCCCTCGGAGAAGATCCTCATGCTGGGAAAGATTGAGGGCAAAAGAAGGGAACAGCAGTCAATGAGATGGCTGGATGGAGTCACTAAAGCAGTCGGCATGAGCTTCAATGGAATCCGAGGGATGGTAAGAGGACAGGAAGGCCTGGAGGAACATTATCCATGGGGTTGTGATAGGTCGGACATGACTTCACAACTAACAACAGGGAGGTGCTGTCTTCATCCTCTTTCTCCCACACAAATCATCTGAACGGAGTTATATCTTTCTCTGCTGGAATGTTCTCCTTTCTTCTTGGGAATTCAGAAAATATTCCATTGCTACATTGCTGATTTTTACCGAAAGAAGTGACTGGCTAAACATTGTAGTAATAGGTTTCCTGTCACTGCAAGATCTTTGCTAGCTGAATGGACCCAATGGACCTTCCAAATTTGTCTTTGCAGAAAGCACGTTGGTGTTGGGTTACAGAAGATTCCCATGGTTTCTCAATCGTAGTTTCAACTGGGAAACTGTGACCATCCTAGACCAAGCCGAGACCGAAGAGGCTAGAGAATGCCTGAAGTGATGGCACTCAGGCAAATCAGCCATCAACAGGCACATAGAGATTAACAACTTATACACAGCATTCAAAAGAGGCAATCAAAGAGCCAAAAAGGAAACAAAAAGACCAAAACCACTCCTCACCAGCTAGCCACATCCAGACAAGCAGGGTTGCAGCCCGCTGGTGGCCAGTAGAGCTGGCAGCAGAGTGGGACAGTGAGGAGGTTGGGGAGGAACATGGGCCAGTCCTGGGGGCTGAGAAAAGCTCAGACATGGGCTCTGCGTCAGAGGCAGAGAGGGAGCTAGACAGCAGTGAGGCAGAGGAACAGCTGGAGCCTGTTCCCAGTGTGCGCATGCGCAGAGCTGCCAGAAGACAAGAACAACTAAGAAAGCAGGTTTGACTTGGGAGTAAAGCCACACCTTGGAGGTGATTGGCCCCTCCCAGAGGAAACATAAGAGGAGTGAATGAGGAGGGGGCTTTTGCAGGAAATAATTTGTTCATTTGGTCGTTTCAAGAGTGGAAAGTTCTGTTTGTGACTATAAGAGACTTGGTGCCACGTTTTGCCTTGCCGTGAGTTTAGAAACTGATTATCCAGCAGTTCTCCGAGCGAGATGAGGTTCGTGTAGATAAATATTCCTCTGAAAGACTGTTTGCCATGCCTGGCTGACTGCGAATGAAAGGAATTCACAGTCGTGTAAATAAAAGAGGTTTTGCCGGGACCAAGACTCCGCTTCATGCTTTTTAAGGAAGCCTGGGTCAGAACACAGAAATTAACACAATGATTAACACTAGACCAATGACTAAGAAGCAAACAATTCCCCAACCAAGGAATTACCATCTCAGACAAACAATCAACAACAACTGCCTAATCAAGGAACCACAAAGACCATTTCCAACAACACTCACTCAATCAATCAGAATAGAATTGGAAGGGACCTTGGAGGTCTTTTGGTCCAGCCCGCTGCTGAAGCAGGAGACCCTATACCATTTCACATGCCTGTCCAGTGAAAGAGCATCCACAACTTTGGAAGTCAATCTGTTCTGCTGGTTAATTGTCCTCGATGTTAGGAAGTTTCTCCTTAATTCCAGGTTGCTTCTCTCTTTGATTAGTTTCCAACCATTGTTTCTTGTCTTGCCTTCTGGTGCTTTGGAAAATAAGTTGATCCCCTCTTCTTTGTGGCAGTCCCTCAAATACTGAAATGCTGCTATCATGTCACTCCTAGTCTTTCTTTTCTCTAGACTGGCCAAACCAAAATCCTGCAACCGTTCTTTAAATGCTTTAGTCTCCACGGCTTTGATCATCTTAGATGCTCTTCTCTGCACTTTTTCCAAAGTCTCAATATCTTTTTTTTAACGTGGTGACCAAAGCTGGAGGTGTTGCCTTACTAAAGTCTTCCTTACTAAAGTCTTCCAGGTGTTGCCTTACTAAGGCTTTATCAAGCAGTACTAATAGTTCGCATGATTTTGATTTATCCTTAGAGCCTAATTCCATGCAAATAGATTTGGAAACCTTGGACTACCTGCATTTCCTTGTCAATGGAGGAAGAGTTTTGTAAAGCAGTACTAATACTTCACGTAATTTGTCCAATCATAGCCTGGAATAGGGCATAGCAACAAGGACAGCCAATGTGAGCTGAAACACTTTGGAGCCTGGGTGTGGCTTACCTCTGTAGCTCTGAGTCTGTGCTAAAGCTAAGAACTAGTCTGACTCTGAAGTGAAACTGGAAACCAATCTCTTTACCACATTGGAAGAACCACTCTTGGTATTGTATATATTACTTCATGTGTTATTGTGTATATAAAGAGAGATTAATGAATCCTGCCGAATCAGTTACCTGTATGTGCTTTCTGGATGTGATTGCTGGAACAAACTCTGACATAATTTCACTGTAAGGGCCAACATTTGTGTGTAAGCGGAGAGCCAACCCCACGTCCTCCAGCACTGATGACGTAACCTAGTTGGGTCATGAAACATCTTGCAAGAAAACAGCCAAGCTCAGAGAGCACCAAGGATCCCAACGTTCAACCACTACAAATATTCTCTTCCATATTGGTAGAAGATGGCCAGTACTAGATCTGAAGCTTCTGTTCAATCAGTCACAAACAAATGTAGAACGTATCTCGATATTCACGGTATTTTCAAAGACTGGTTCTCCAAGCAGATCTCATATCTGACTGGCTTGCTCCTGTCAAAGGATCCCAGACCTAAATTGGTTTCTCCCCCACGCCCCAGAGACCTCTAAATTGGTGTCAAGCTCTACCAATTCATTGTCCTAATGGAGAGGTCAGTGGGAGAACGGTGGTCATTTTTCATCTAGGGGGAAAAAACCCCAGAGAATCCTTCTCGTGAGCACTTTTTAAGAAGTTGAACCAATTTCTGTAACTCTTTTCCCCCCCTGGGTTCGTTTCTAGACTTACCTTACGGGTGATTATTGAACTAAAGACAAACCTGGGATTACAAATAATTTGGTCCCTGACTCGGCAGTTTCCCTCCCCTCGTTTCCGAAGCATCTGTCATTGAGGCCACTGCCGATTCTCACCCTACAGCCCACCAACTCTGCTGAAGCAGCAGCTCTGCGTTATTGGAAGAGAAAAAAGGAACAGAGAGAGGGATGTGCATGTGTGTGTTTTGGGAAAAATAAAAAAGAATACAGAAACACTGACAAGGCAGCTAGGGAGAATGTTCGGAAGAGGGGATGGAAGTTGTGCCTAATCATAAAGAATGAGAGTGGAAAGAAAGAAAAAAACAATAATGAGAGGGAGGACGAGATATTAAATAAGAGAGGGATTGGATGGATGGGTGGATGGATGGATGGGTGGATGGAATGAAGTTGGAAGGAAGGAAGGAAGGAAGGAAGGAAGGAAGGAAGGAACGAACGAACGAAGGAGCAAGGAAGGAGAGAAATAGAAGGAAGTTGGACAGAAGGAGGAAATAGAAAGGAAGGAAGGAAAAGAAAGAAAAGAGGAAGGAGGAATGAAATAGGAAGGAAGAAGAAAAGAGGAAGGAAGAAGGAAGGAAATAGGAAGGAAGAAGGGAGGAAGGAAAGAAGGAAGGAGGAAGAAAAAAGGAAATCAGAAAGAAGAAAGTTGGAATGAAGGAAGGAAGGAAGAAATAAAAAGGAAGAAGGAAAGAAAGAAATAGGAAGGAAGGAGGAAGGAAATAGGAAGGAAGGAAAAGAAGGAAGGAGGAAGGAAGGAAAAGAAGGGAGAAGGAAGAAAGGAGTAAGGAAATAGAAAGGAAGAAGAAAGAAGAAAGGGAGAAGGGAGAAGAAAAAGGGAAGGAGGAAGGAAGGAGGAAGGAAATAGAAAGAAAGAAAGAAAGAAAGAAAGAAAGAAAGAAAGAAAGAAAGAAAGAAAGTTGTATTCTCCAAAGCACCTGAAGGCAGGAGAAGAAACCATGGATTGAAACTAACCAAGGAGAGAAGCAACCTGGAACTAAGGAAAAATTTCCAGAGATGGTAAGGTTAATGAGGTCCACTGGTTAATGAGGACTATTAACCAGTGGAACAGCTTGCCACCAGAAGTTGTGGAAGCTTCATCACTGGGAGGTTTTCAAGAAGAGATTGGATAGCCATTTGTGTGGGATGCTCTAGTCCTGCTTGAGCAGAGGGTTGGACTACAAGACCTATTCCAACCCTATTCGTCTACGTTCTGACCCCACCAATTGTGTTATTGTCCCAATATTAGCCACAACCACACCATAAAACAAAATCAGGAAGAGATTCCTTCCAAGACCTCATCCGCTCTGCTCACTGCCTTCTTCACAGGTCAGCAACCTGCATTTAAAGGGTGCCTCATGTCCAGTGTGCCTTTCCGGTCTCCCCAATTAGCTTTCATTTTTGCTTCCAACCGAGCACACATGGCCGGCTTCAGAGGCAGCCGGCTTTGCAAAACGTCTCTGTTAACCGGCTTAATGAAAAATGACAGATGATAAATTCATAAGTACACACACTCGCTTGAGCACGTGGGAGAACGAGAGAATGAACAAGTCCCAAGGGCTTCAACCAGAAAAATAAAGTCACAGTAAGACTCATTTTCCTAGTTAGTTCTGGAAGACGAGGGGTGAAACGTCCTCTATCCCATCCCATTCTACCCTACCCAACCCTACCCAACCCTACCCTACTCCACTCCATGGGGAGGGGAAGGAGAGGGAAGAAGGAATTAAGGAGAAAGAGAAGGAGGAAGGAGAAGGGGAAGTAGTAGTAGTAGTAGTATTAAGTGGGATGAAAGCTTACGTACTGTTGGATTTAATATAATAGTAACAATAGCAATAGAATTTAGACTTATATACCACTTCATAGTGCTTTACAGCCCTCTCTAAGCAGCTTACAGAGTCAGCATATTGGCCACAAGAATCTTGGTCCTTATTTTACTGACTTCGGAATGCTGAGTCAACCTTCAAACAGAGGGTCAAACTGATGGCAGTGGGTAGAATTAGCTTATAATACTACATTTTAACCACTGTAATACCACAGCGCTCTCTCTCTCTCTGTCTCTCTCTCTCTGTCTCTCTCTCTCTCTGTCTCTCTCTCTCTCTCTGACTTATATACCATTTCACGGTGCTTTACAGCCCTCTCTAAGCGGTTTACAGAATCAGCTTATTGCCCCTAATAATTTGGGTCCTCATTTTACCGACTTCGGAAGGATGGAAGGCGGAGTCAACCTTCAGCCGTTCAGCATCAAACTACTGGCAGTCGGCAGAGTTAAGCCTGCATTTTAACTACTGCGCCACCATGGTGCATGTTTAATATATTATACACATGATATATTTAACATATCAAGTGTATGATCCATGTGGATGAGTTGGGCAGCATATAAATCTAATCAATCAATCAATCAATCATCAACCAATCAAGGTGGAATTGTTGCCCAGTACGTGAAGAGAAAAGCAAATTATTATACCTTTCTCGGTTAGATTCCAGATAAGAACGAGATTAAATAATGGATGAGATATTCCCATTAGCTCAGTTTTCGGCTTATTTGAAATGGCCCCTGCTCTACTTTTACGCATGGATTATAATCAAATGATTCCAGCCCCGAATAATTTTGCATTGATTTGGTAGGTCCTCATTGGTACCAATTACATTTGCATTTACCCATCTGACGACATTTAACGTGCAGCCATATCAGAAGGAGCTGCTTGGGTCTCAGTGGGTGGAGAAGACTTCTCTCCTAAAGATCACAGAACCATTTTGACTTTAGAATTGAATGGAGTAAATTATCCATGCAGGGAGGTAAATAATTAGAATAACAGAATAACAGAGTTGGAAGGGACCTTGGAGATCTTCAAGTCCAACACCCTGCTCAAGCAGGAAACTTTGTATTATTTCAGACAAATGGTTCTCCTCTCTCTTCTTGGAAACCTCCAGTGAGGAAGATACTACAACTTCTGAAGGCAAGTCGTTTCACTGCTAAATTGTTCTCAGTAACAAAAAAAGTCTCATTAGGTTTAGGTTGGTTCTCTCCTTGATTAATTTCCATCCATAGTTTTTTGTCCTTTCCTCAGGTGCTTTGGAGAATAGACTCCCTCTTCTTTGTGGCAACCCCTGAGATATTGGAAGACTGCTATCATGTCTCCCCTAGTCCTTCTTTTCATTAAACTAGACCTACCCAGTTCCTGCAACCGTTCTTCATGTGTTTTAACCTCCAGTCCCCTCATCATCTTTGTTGCTCTTCTCTGCACTCTTTCTAGAGTCTCTACATCTTTTCTACATCGTGACGACCAAAACTGAATGCCGTATTCCAAGTGTGGCCTTCCCAAGGCCTTATAAAGTGGTATTAACCCTTCATGTGATCTTCATTCTATCCCTATGTTTATGCAGCCTAGGACTGTGCTGGCTTTTTTGGCTGCTGCTGCACACGGCTGACTCATATCTAAGTGATTGTCCACTAGGACTTAAAGATCCCTCTCCCAATGTCTACTATTCAGCCAGGTGCCACTTATTCTGCCTCTGTGCATTTGAATTTCCTTTCCTCAACGTAAAATCTTATTTTTCTGATCTTCACTTTGAATTTCACTTTGTTAGATAGGGCCCCGTCTTCAAGTCATTCTTGATTCTGGAAGGTGACCTTCCTTGGACATTTCACTGCGGGAGAAATTATGGATATCAGCAACTCTAGGAGGAAAGCTATGGCCAATCCAGACAACATACTAAAAAGCAGAGACATCACCCTGCCAACAAAAGTGCGTATATCAAGGCTATGGTTTTCCGAGTTGCAATGGATGGCTGTGAAAGTTGGACCATAAGAAAGGCTGAGCACCAAAGAATGGAGGCCTTTGTAGTCTGGTGCTGGAGAAGACTCCTGCGAGTCCCTTGGACTGCAAGGCCATCCAACCGGTCAGTCCTAGAGGAGATCAACCCTGGCTGCTCTTTAGAAGGCCAGATCCTGAAGAGGAAACTCAAGTACTTTGTCCACCTAATGAGAAGGAAGGACTCCCTGGAGAAGAGCCTCATGCTGGGAACGATGGAGGGCAAAAGAAGAAGAAGGGGACGGCAGAGAAGGAGGTGGCTGGATGGAGTCACTGAAGCAGTCGGCGTGATTTTCAATGGACTCCAGGGGATGGTAGAGGACAGGAAGGTCTGGAGGAAGGTTGTCCAAGGGGTCATGATGGGTCGGACACAACTTCGCAACTAACAACAAGAGATAAAGGCATGGGTGTAAGAGGAATAGAAACAGTGTAGGTATTTCCTAAAACTCACAAGCACTAATTCTGAATTCTGAATGATGCCACTTGCGGCAAGGAATTCCAATCAGAACAGATCTTATTAGGCCTGCCAACTCAGGCCTAATAAGATACAACTAGTGTATAACTATACATTGCCTGCCTGCCTGCCTGCCTAGGATACTGCAAAATCTTCATTCCCTCCCCACTCCAGGGGAAGGATACTGCAAAATCTTCATTCCCTCCCCACTCCAGGGGAAGGATACTGCAAAATCTCCATTCCCTCCCCACTCCAGGGGAAGGATACTGCAAAATGTTTTTTAAATTCTTTTAGGGGTTTAGGGGTTGGGGGGGGGGCCAGATCAGGAGCGATGACGGAGCCAGGTCACCAGGCGGGGTCTTGAGCAGAAGGAGCAGAGAGGAGGAGGGGGGAGAGGATATCATTCCCATACAGGGCTTCGTGATTCCAACAGTCGTAGGGAGGGGCAGATACGAGGACAGACTAACAACCCGTAGTCGGTTGGGAGACCGTGGGTGCTGGTTACACCCGGTCGCTTGTACCAACCCCCGCGTTCTAGGTGGTCAGGATCTGCAGGCCCAGGGCCTGAGGCTGTTGTTATGCAATGCGAGGTCCGTTGTCAATAAGGCCCCCCTCATTCACGATCTGATTTTGGAGGGGGAGCCGGACCTCGCGGGAATAACGGAAACCTGGTTGGGCCACGAGGGAGGGTTACCCCTCGTGGAAATGTGCCCACCAGGTTACCAAGCATTTCACCAGCCCCGGGCCCGGGGAAGGGGCGGTGGGGTAGCAGTGATTATCCGGGAGGATTTAGAGCCGAGGGAGTCCACTGTGCTACAGACGTCCGGATGTGAATCCCTGGTTGTGAAATGGGGCCCTAGGAGGCAGATGGGCTTGCTGATAGTATACCTGGCTCCCCGCCATACATCAGCGACCCTGCCTGAGCTCCTCGAGCTGATCGCATCGGTGGCGGTTGAGACCCCCAAACTTTTAGTGATGGGGGATTTTAACCTGCCGTCGGTGGGAGAAGCATCAGAGGGGGTTCGGGAGTTCATGGCTTCCATGATACCCATGGACCTGACTCAAATGATTCAGGGCCCGACACACGAGGGAGGTCACACCTTGGACCTTGTTTTTGTCTCTGGCCAGTGGTTGAGTGATCTGGGAGGAGTGAATTTAACCATCACTCCTCTGTCATGGTCAGATCACTCACTCCTCCGACTTGACTTCCCTGGTGCTACCCCTCGCTGCGGGGAGGCGGAACCGGAGAACACTAGATGGTTCCGCCCCAGGCGCTTGATGGAACCAGACAGGTTCCAGACGGAGCTTGGGCCACCTCCTGCAGCCCTGACCCGCCCTCGGGTAGAGGACCTGGTGGCCGCGTGGAATAATGCGACTACCGGGGCCTTGAACCGGGTGGCGCCTTTGCGGCCTCTCCGGCGGCAACGATCCACCCTGGCCCCTTGGTTTACCGAGGAGCTAAGGGTGATGAAGCGCCGCAAGAGATGCCTAGAGAGTCGTTGGAGATCCTCCCGATCCGAATTTGACCGAGCACAGGTACGAGCCCATTTAAGGACGTACCTAGTGGCATTGAGAACGGCCAAACGTCAATATTGTGCCGCTCTCATTGCATCCGCAGAGAACCGCCCTGCCGCCCTGTTTCGGGTGTCCCGCTCTCTTCTGTTTCAGAGGCCACGGGAGGCCCCTTTACAGGGCAGGGCAGAGGAGTTTGGGAAATACCTGCAGGATAAAGTCGCTCAAATCCGGAAGGATTGGGTCCCCTTCAGTGGCCCAGTCGAGACGCCAGTGGCGAGTCTTGAGAAACCTTTTTGGGAGGAGTTTGCCTTGGTTGTCATCGAGGATTTGGACAGATTGCGTGGGCGACTGCGACCTACCACATGTTTGTTGGACCCGTGTCCCTCCTGGCTTGTACTGGCATCCTGGGAGGTTACACGCGACTGGCTCCTGGACCTAGTGAACGCTTCGTTGGGTGAGGGGTCTCTCCCGGCCGCCTTGAAAGAGGCGGTGGTGAGACCCTTGCTCAAGAAGCCTTCCCTGGACCCTATGGAGCTGGTCAACTATCGTCCTGTCTCCAACCTTCCCTTTTTGGCGAAGGTTGTGGAGAGTGTGGTGGCTTCTCAGTTTCCACGACATCTGGAGGAGAATGATTATCTAGACCCGCGCCAGTCCGGCTTTCGCCCTGGGCACAGCACTGAGACGGCCTTGGTCGCGTTGGTAGATGATCTCTGGAGGGCCAGAGATAGGGGCTGTTCCTCTATCCTGGTCCTATTAGACCTCTCGGCGGCTTTTGATACCATCGACCATGGTATCCTGTTGCACCGACTGGAGGGGTTGGGGATCCGGGGCACCGTCTTGCGGTGGTTCGGCTCCTACCTCTCCGGCAGGACGCAACGTGTGTTGGCAGGAGAGCAGAGGTCGACCCTAAGCCCCCTCATCTGTGGGGTGCCACAGGGGTCGGTCCTCTCGCCACTCCTGTTCAACACATACATGAAGCCGCTGGGTGAGATCATCCGTGGTTTTGGGGTGGGATACCACCTGTACGCTGATGATACTCAGCTGTACATTTCCACCCCGAACCACCCCAACGAGGCCGTCGAAGTGATGTCCCGGTGTGTGGAAGCCGTACGGGTCTGGATGGATGACAACCGACTCAGGCTCAACCCTTCCAAGACGGAGTGGCTGTGGGTTCCGGCTCCCCGGTTCAACCAGATAATTCCATCTCTGGCCATTGGGGGCATTCAACTCGCCCCCGTGGAGCAGGCGCGCAATTTGGGCGTCCTCCTGGATGCCAAGCTGTCCATGGATGAACATGTGACAGCCGTGGCCAGGGGGGCGTTCCATCAGGTTCGCCTGGTGCGCCAATTGCGCCCCCTATTGGACCGGGACGCTCTACGCACAGTCACCCATGCGCTGGTGACGTCTCGCCTGGACTACTGTAACGCTCTCTACATGGGGCTTCCCTTGAAATGCACTCGGAGACTACAGTTGGTCCAGAATGCGGCCGCGCGGGTGATTATGGGGAGCACCAGGTGCCCCCATGTGACATCACACCTGCGCGAGCTGCACTGGCTTCCTGTGGTCTATCGAGTGCGTTTCAAGGTTTTGATTACGATCTTTAAAGCGCTCCATGGCTCGGGACCTAGTTACCTGCGGGACCGTATTCTGCCCCATACATCCCTACGACCTATTCGCTCGCACAGAGAGGGACTTCTCCAGGTGCCGTCCACTAGACAATGCCATGGGGCGGCGCCTAGGAGCAGAGCCTTCTCTGTGGCGGGCCCAGCCCTGTGGAATGACCTCCCCCCGGATATTAGGACCACTACAGACCTCCGCTCCTTCCGTGTTAAGCTCAAGACCCACCTTTTTCAAATATCTGGCCTGGCCCAACCATAACTTCGTTACGCTCCTGAGGGGTTTTTAATTCAGCAATTTTATTTAGGGGATTTTAAACTGTGTTTTAACTGTGTTTTTAGCTGTGTTTATTGTCTTTCACTTGCAGGTCTACTCTCCTCCATGCACAAATGTGATTGTCCTTGTTTTTTCGTATGTATGTGTGTCCTATGTGTATTTTATCCTTGTGATTGTACGCCGCCCCGAGTCCTTCGGGAGAGGGTTGCGGCTAATCAAATAAAATTTGATTGATTGATTGAAAATCTCCATTCCCTTCCCACTCCAGGGGAAGGATACTGCAAACTCTCCATTCCCATCCCACTCCAGGGAAAGGATTCTGCAAAATCTCCATTCCCTCCCCACTCCAGGGGAAGGATACTGCAAAATCCCCATTCCCTCCCCACTCCAGGGAAAAGATACTGCAAAATCCCCATTCCCTCCCCACTCCAGGGGAAGGATACTGCAAAATCTCCATTCCCACCCCACTCCAGGGGAAGGATACTGCAAAATCTCCATTCCCACCCCACTCCAGGGAAAGGATACTGCAAAATCCCCATTCCCTCCCCACTCCAGGGGAAGGATACTGCAAAATCCCCATTCCCTCCCCACTCCAGGGGAAGGATACTGCAAAATCCCCATTCCCTCCCCACTCCAGGGGAAGGATACTGCAAAATCCCCATTCCCTCCCCACTCCAGGGAAAGGATACTGCAAAATCCCCATTCCCTCCCCACTCCAGGGGAAGGATACTGCAAAATCCCCATTCCCACCCCACTCCAGGGGAAGGATACTGCAAAATCCCCATTCCCTCCCCACTCCAGGGAAAGGATACTGCAAAATCCCCATTCCCTCCCCACTCCAGGGGAAGGATACTGCAAAATCCCCATTCCCTCCCCACTCCAGGGGAAGGATACTGCAAAATCTCCATTCCCACCCCACTCTGGAGCCAGCCAGAAGTGGGGTTTGCCAGTTCTCTGAACTACTGAACATTTCTGCTACCAGTTCTCCAGAACATTCAGAATCTGCTAATTTCACCCCTGGACTAGCTGTAGAACAAAGCAACTTTACGAAGAACAAATATTTGGTACCGAATATAGCTTGCTGGCATGTGTGGGGGAGGCTAATCCCATGAGGGAGAGATAGCACCTCAGATATAGGTGCACCTGAGAATTGAGTTCTGGATAGCTGGGGAACAGAGATTAGTCAATGAGTCAATCCGAAAAAAGCTGGGAGGGACGCTGGAGGTCTTCTAGTCCAGCCCCCTGCTCAAGCAGGAGACCCTATATGATTTCAGACAAGTGGCTGTCCGGTCTCTTTTTAAAAACCACCAGTGATGAAGCATCCACAATGTCTGGTGGCAAGCTGTTCCACTGATTACTTGTCCTCTCTTTTAGGAAGTTTCTCCTTACTTCTAGGTTGCTCCTCTCCTTGGTTAGTTTCCTTCCATTGCTACTTGTCCTGCCTTCATGTGCTTTGGAGAATAGGCTGACCCACCTCTTCTTTGCCGCAGCCCCACATATACTGAAAGTCTGCTACACTGTCATCTCTAATCCTTCTCTTCTCTAGACTACATCCTTTTCTCCTTTTTTTGCAAGAACCCAGTCTGGCATCTCTCTGGCCCTCCTGCTGTTCAACAAGTTGGGACTCCCCCTCCCCCCATTTCCCCCCCCTTCCACTGCAGGTCCAGCCATTTGATGAATGGGGATGTTAATCCACCCCCAATTGTGAAGCTTCCAGGTCCTCTCCCACTCCTCCTTTCCAGCAGCTAACTCAGCAACTTTTCCTTCTATAAAACATAGCAAGCAAGCGGCAAGAGTGGAATAGATTTATGGGCAGGCCTTAAATGACAGAGGGGGGGGGGGGGCGTATTTTGATCTTCTTAGTGGCTCTACCCCTCTGCTCTTCCCCTCCAGTTTTCAGCTTTTATAAATAACATTTTACAGAATTGTTTCTTTCTCTCCCAACTGGACTCGGAGGGGGAAAGCCTATATATTTGTTATTTTCTCCTCCTGCAACATTTAGACCTTATCTTTCTTTCTTGGGCCATGCACCATGAAATAAAGTTGGCCAAATCATGGTTTCATAGGGACAGGTAAATCTCCTTCCCTCCCACTCCCTACTCTCCAACACCAGTCTGGGAAAAGCAGAAACCTTTATGTCCAGATAGCATCCAAAAGTAAATCAGAGTCCGAGGCAAAGTATTGCTCAAAGTTCCAGTTGATTAAGAGAGCCACGTTGGCACATCTGGGAAAACCCGAATCTGAAAGCTTCCCGGTTTCCCCCACCCAGTTGAAAGTTCAAGATCTTGCCCCCACACCCACAAGTCCATCCCATGGTCCAATCTCCCACTGCCACGCTGGCATCTTCCACCCATCCAGTTCCGGTCAGGTGCAGAGGTACACAAACAATGGATGACCTTGGCTTTCTAGAAAGAATTTTGTTATGGCTACCTATCATCTAACTCCGTACAATCCCCCCTCCCATTTTCCCACAATAGAAAATGCATAGCAGGATAATAGAAAGTGTGGCAGGCCAAAGATCCAAAATATACAATGGCTGCAGGTATGACACTTTAATTTAGTGAATTACGTTTCCAGAACAATCCCCATCTGGAAGACTGGAGATGGGCAATCGGTATAACAGAATGACAGTAGAGCAGAATGGAAGGGAAACAGAGTTAGAAGGGGCCTTGGAGGTCTTCTAGCCCAACCCGCTGCTCAAGCAGGAGATCCTATACATCAGGGGTGTCAAACAGAATGACAGAATGACAGTGTAACAGAATAATAGAGTTGGAAGGGACCTTGGAGGTCTTCTTGTCCAATCCCCTGCTCAAGCAGGAGACCCTATCCAGAATAACCGAATAACAGACTAGCCACCATGCCTCTTATAAGCAACAATTAACACCAAGAAGTAAAAAAAAAAAAACCCCAGTCAACGAATTTCCAACTCAAATAAACAAGCTAACAGTACACAATGGCCCAATTAAGGAACCAGGAAGAATATTCCCACCAACACAGACAGGACAAGGTTCAGAGCCATTAGGAATCTGAGTCAGTGGCGTAGCGTGGGGGGTGCAGGGGGGGCCGGCCGCACCGGGCGCAACATCTGGGGGGGCGCGCTCGCACTCGCAGCTCTCTGCTGTTGACTTGCATGTATTTCAAGGCTGAATTTGAATTGAATGAAGCCAAGGAACGCTTCCCACGTTTAATACAAAAGAGACGCGAGCAGGTCTTCCCCAGGGTCGAGAGCACGAAAGAGGGCCAAAGTTTTCTTCTGCAGATCTGGGTCTCTTGAAGACTGCTGGGCAGGGCGAGGGACGTTAATAACGCTAAGGAGGACGGCTGCTTCAGAGCTCCCTTCATGTCCCGAGTCCAGTGGCGTAGCGTGGGTTGCCACGGGTTAGGGGGCGCAAATTACTTGCCTTGCCCCGGGTGCTGACAACCCACGCTACGCCACTGATCTGAGTGCCTCCACAGAGCAACACTCATCTCCCTACCGAAGTGGTACCTATCTGTCTACTCACATAGAACATGCTTTTAAACTGTTAGATCAGGAGTGTCAAACACAAGGCCTGCAGGGCCATCCTGGAAAATATAAGGGGCAGGCCCACATCACTCCAGCTTGGTCTACCCAATACGGCTTCAACCTGGTCTACCCAATGCGGCTTCAACCTGGTCTACCCAATGCGGCTTCGGCCCGGTCTACCAATACAAAGAGGAAACTTGCCAACAGTTTGGGAAGTGGTGTCAAGCTGGCCACGCCCACCCAGTCAGCCAAGCCCAGTGACTGGTGTTAAGGTGGTTACGCCCACCCAGTTGACCACAGCCACCCAGCTGGCCATGCTCACCCGGCCCTCAACCACAGCCCTGATGCAGCCCTCAGTGAAATTGACTTTGACACCCCTGTGTCAGATGGGCCTAAGCAAGTGATGGGAGCTCACCCTAACACACAGTGCTAGGACTTGAACCACTGGAGCTGAGACTATGTCGAACATCATTAAGCTATTGAGCCACCATGTCTCAAAGAAATGAAGTGGGTCCAGCAGTGGTGTGATTCAGCTGGTTCACACCTGTTTGGGAAAACCGGTTGTTACCTTTCTAAGCAGTTTGGAGAACCAGTGGTTGGAAGAAATCTCCTTTTGTTTTTTCCCACTTTAGAGGGCTCCTCCTGTAAGGAAGGCAGGAAGGAAACATTCTGGTGTTGTTTCTAGCCTGATCTTCATTGCCCTGTTTACAGAAACTGCCTCTCCGGTTAACCCTTGTTACATTGTAACAGCTAAGACGAAGCGTCCATCGATGTGAGTGATGTTGAGTTGTCCACACCCACCTAGTCACATGACCACCGAGCCCCGCCCACCCAGCTGGTCATTAGGGCAGAGAACCGGTTGTTAAATTATTTGAATCCCACCAATGGTGCCCAGCCATCGGTGGTCCGAGAAGCGAAGGGAACGACACAAACCAGGAAGCCACGCGCACCAAATGCAGGCGAGGCAGATCATCGGCATCGGTTTGGCCCACCAAGGAGTTAAGTGACAAAGTCTACAGTCCCTCCGATGAATCCATAATTGATTCGGTAACAAATCACTAATCTCGCTGTCATCCCGGTGAATAGGATAATAAATGTGCCCTGTCCAGGGAATGCAAAGTTGTTTGAATTGGGCTGAAATTATTAATAAAGGCCCAACTTTTCTCCCTGGCTCTTATCTTCCCTGCTTCTCAATTCCGACTAGTTTAGCATTTCTTTTTAATCTCTCTCGCTTGTCACATTAGACAGCTGAGAGTAAAGAGGGGGGGGTTCGTGCGTGCGTGCAGGTTGCCATAGAAGCACAATGACAGGTTTTTTTCAGGGGTGGGGTGGGTGAGTGGGAGAAGAGTGAAAGCAAAGGGGGCTTTCATCCGTTTCCCCCTTTTATTGGGGTGGGGGAGGCACATTAAAAAAACCAAAGCAAAACAAAATCCCCTGGAAATTTGAGGGGAGGGGAGAATTTGTTTTGATCCGCCAGACTTAATTCCCAAATTTGCTTTGGACTTCCCTTCTCTCATCTTTTTTGTTATAAAAGATCACAGTGTTCTTCCTTCTCCTCTTTTTCCTTTTCCTTTCTCTTTTCTTCCACCTATTCTTCTCTTCCCTCTCTGTTTTCTTGTCCTTTCCCCCCTTTTTTCCTCTCCTCCTCCTGCTCCTTCTCCTTCCTCTTCTCTTCCTCCTTTTCTTGTACCTTGTCTTTTCCCTTTTCTCCCTATACTCCTCCTTTACTACTTTTCCCTTTTCTCCCCTTCTTCCTCTTCTCTTCCTTCTTTCCCCCATTCTTCTCTCCCTCCTATTCTCTCCATCCCATTCTCCTTCTCCTCCTTCTCCCTCCCATTCTCATTCTCCTCCTCCTTTCCCCTCCCATCCTCCTCCTCATCCTTCTCCTTTCTCTTCCCATCCTCCTTCTCCTCCACCTCCTTCTTCTCCCTTCCATCCTCCTTCTCCTCCTTCTCCTACTTGTCCACAGGGGGCAGGTTACAAATGACAAAATTGTTGCCCGACCAGAGTGGTAGTGTAGAGATGTGTGTGAACTGCTACATTCTGAAGAAACTCAACTAGGGCAGATTGAATTAACCAGCTTCTTCAACTTTACCAAGATCCCAGCCAAATTAAGGGAAAGGAAAAAAAGACAAGAGATCCATGACAAGTGACTTACAATTTACTCAGAAGGAACTGCAGGTTGGAGTTTAAGCAGAGGTGCAGCCCCCAGATTGACTTGCAAGAAACTTGCAGCTAAAACCAGTTGGCCCTTGACAGTTCAGCACACATTTAACATCTACCACCATGACCTGGGCAGACGCACCCAAGAAACATGGTCCATCATCAGCTGATGATGATTTGAGACATTTGTGCTTCTTCTGGCCTTATGTTGAATTGTTTGGGGATGCAAGTTATGAGAGCCGTTGTGAAGACTGAAGCCCCCAAGGCCAGAAATAAAAGAGATTGAGAACAAATATGATAGTTATCAGAACACGGGTGAGATCCAAGGCCAAGAAATGAGAAGCAATACGTTTACTACCAAATAAGGGTGGAAGAAACAGATGTGAGATTGAAACACAGGATTGCTCACTGTAGAAGCCTTAATGGTCAATTCTCCAGGAGCCAATCTTTATTATTAGGTCTTATTATTAGCTTCTAAATGTTGGCAGATTTCTAGAAGCCTTGATATTAAGCGTAATGTAACAGTTGGTGTAGGGAATGACCAGGCTGAGCCTGAGGGAGGGGTCAAATGCGTCATCAGTCCTGAGTACCTGCATGCCCACTAGAGATCCATTCAACTTTGAATTTCTTCTTAACTCCTGCTCATTTCCCTTGACCGTTAGTAGCTCAGATGCTTGTGGAGAGCTTAAGCTTGCAATAAACTTTTATACACATCTGAATTACCCAAATCTCTTGATTTGATTTTTCCTGGCACTTGATAGTTAGACTTGCAATAAGGACACTCAGGTTGAACATTGATATTCTGTATTTTTTCTCTCTCCAGAACTTGAGGGGGTTCCGTCATTGGAGGTTTTAAAGAAGAGTTTTGACTGCTTTTTATCTGGGATGGTATAGGGCAGTGATGGCAACCCTTTGTGGCACCGAGTGCTGGCACCAACTGGAATGCACTGGAAACCTGAAGGCCAGTTGGCTGGTATGCATGCATGTGCCGGTCAGCTGCTCTTTGCATTTCCAGTATACCCATATGTGCCAGCCAGCTGGTCTTTGGGTTTCTGGCAATCCAGAATATACAAAGATCAGCTAGCCAGTGTGCATGTGTGCGGCAGAAACCCAAAGAGAAGCTGGCGATGGTGTGTATGCCCACAGAGAGGGCTCTGCATGCCACCTCTGGCACGCATGCCTTAGGTTCACCATCACCGGTATAGAGTCTCCTGCTTGAGCAGGGGTTTTGTGCTAGACGTCCTCCAAGGTCCTTTCCAACTGAGTTATTTTGTGTTCTGTAAGCTCTGTGTTCTGTTCTGTAAGCTCTGTGTTCTGTTGTGTTCTGTAAGCTCTGTGTTCTGTTGTGTTTGCACAACAGAGCTCTACAAAACTTTTGTTACTCATTTGCACATCTTTGCCGTCCAGTGAAAGGAGATTGGGGCATGGAGGAAATTCCCCAAATGTTGGTTTAAAAAAAAATGGAAAAGCAGTATTTCATTGCCTAAAGCCCAGCCTATTTCAGATACAATTCTTGATTGAAGCCATTAGAAGACAAAATGAGTTAAAAGTGGTAAGTAGCCAGCTGTCAGCATTCCAAGTAATGCACCCAAAGAAAGCAGAACTCCAAGGCAGGCATATTCCTCAAGGAACAATGTATGGGATACATTGAATTGGCACAACTGGTGAAAAGCAACTCTGAAAGTTCCAGCAGTTTTCACCTAATTAAAAGAGTTAACGTTTCCCTTTCCCCCAAGTCATCAGTCACATTGTCCAATTGCTTTGTTACTTTACTCCTCCTCTCCCCAGCCACCTGATGAAATGCCCTTGGTTCCCACAGGAAAGCTTCTTGTTTTGACTACAACCCCCCCGGCTATCTATCTATCTTCTTCCTTCCAAACCCCGAAGCCTCAAAGATGGCCTCAGACAGATTCACAACAGGGTTGACACCAGCATTGAAAAAGCAAAAAACGGTGATGATAAGAACAAAAAATAGTTTAAATGCTAAATAACAATAATAATTAAAAAAGATATTCATGGATTAGAAGTCCCCACTATTCTATTCTAATCTCTCACCGAATTAAAGTGTTAGGTTCATCAATGCATTGATTTATTAGCAAAAGAGGCCATCCCTCTCTTTTATACAGATAGTCCTCGATTTACAAAATCTCAATTAATGACCATTTGAAGTTATCAATGAAATTGAGAAAAGGGGCCTTATGACAGTTTTTCACACTTACGACCATTGCGATACTGCCATGGTCAAGTGTTCAAAATATAGACACTTGACAACTGACTCACATTTACGACGGTCACAATGTCCCGGGGTCCTGTGATCCCCTTTTGCCCCCTTCTGACCAGAAAAGTTGATTCACTCAATGACCGTGTGACTAACTTAACAACGGCAACGATTCGTTTAACAACTGTGGCAAAGAAAGGGGTTAAAATGGAGCCAAGCTCACTCAATAAATGCCTCCCTTAGCAACAGGAAATTTTGGACTCAATTGTGGTCGTATGCCGAGGAGTACCTGCCTACGTACTCTCGGAGTTGCTTCACATTCACTAAAAAGAACCCCCAAAATGGAACAATAAATCAATAGCCCCGGGAAAAATAAAAATAAAAAGAGCAATAGAAGCAAAATGAAAACGGAGAAGCTGCATCAACAAGAAACAAGTTAAAAATAATCCAAGTGATATTTTAAAAGGTCTGGGAATATGGAGAGAGACATCAAGGTAGAGATCGGTTAATCTCCCTGGAGGTATTTTTTCAATAAAGGCAATATCATAAATAAGGTCACGCTTATTAGTCAGACTTCCTGTACGCCGAAATTGGCGCAAGCGGCTTTAATTAGAGGCAGGGGAAAAAAACCTCCTTTTTTTCAAAAAAAAAAAAATATTCGTCAAATCTGTCGGGAGAGAATCAGGATAGACCGAGGGAGAGAATCGAGATTATGTGAAGTGTCAATACCCTTTGATAATGCCTTGGTGCAGAGGTGGAATTCAGCCGGTTCGGATGGGCTTGGGTGAACCAGTAGCAGAGATCCTGGGTGGGCAGAGAGCGCGGTCCTATTCCATCCAATTTAGCCACATTTTTGAGGCTGGGTGCATGCGTGGAAGGCACACGCATGAGCAAAGCGCATGGACAGAAAACTGGGTGAATGCACAGAAGGTGCTTGCAAGCGAGAAGTGAGCAAACCAGTGGTAAAAAATATGTGAAACCAACCGCTGCCTTGGTTAGACTACCCTGGTAATACTGCACCCAGTTGTGGTCGCCGCTAAATAAGTAAAGATGTGGAGACTCTGGAAAGAGTGCAGAGAAGAGCAACGGAGAGGATTAGGGGGATGGAGGCTGACGCCTATGAAGAATCCCTTCTGCTGTAGGAATTGAGTAACTCGGAGGAGAGAGTTTTGGATTCTGCTTAAAACTTGAAACTTGGCTTAATGCCGGTAACTGTGAGAGGGATCTTGGAGTCCAATTGGACAACCACTTAAATATGAGCCAGCCATGTGCGGCAGCTGCCAAAAAGATTAATGCAATTGTAGGTTGCATTAACAGAGGGATAGAATCAAGATCACCTGACGTATTAGTACCGCTTTATAAAACCTTAGTAGGACTACACTTGGAATCCTGCGCCCAGTTTTGGTTGCCACAATGTGAGAAAGATGTTGAGTCTCTAGAGAGAGTGCAGAGAAGAGCAACAAGAATGATTAGGGGAACATAGGAAGAACTCTTGAAGGAATTAGGGATGCCTAGTTTAATGAAAAGAAGGGCTAGGTGTGACATGATAGCAGTGTTCCAATATTCCAGGGTCTGCCACAAAGAAGAGGAGGGGGGTCAAGCTATTCTCCAAGGCACCTGAAGGCAGGACAAGAAATAGTGGATGGAAACTAATCAAGGAGAGAAGCAACCTGGAATTAAGGAGACATTTCCTGATTGTGAGAACAATTAATCAGTAGAATGGCTTGCCTTCAGAAGTTGTGCCTGGTCCTTTCCCTCCCTCCCTCCCTCCCTCCCTCCCTCCCTCCCTCCCTTCCCTCTCCTTATCCTCCCCCTTCCTTCCCTCTTCCTTCTTTTCTTCTTCCTTCCTCCTTCTTCTCCTCCCTCCCTCTCTTCTTCCTTTCCCCTCCTTTTCCTTCCTTCCTTCTCCTTCCTTTTCCTCCCTTCTCTCTCCCTTCCTCTATTCTTCCTTTCCCTCTTTTTTCTCCCTCCTTCCCTCGCTTCCTCTCTTCCCTCTTCTTATCCTCCCCCTTACTTCCCTCTTCCTTCCTTTCTTCTTCCTTCCCCCTTCTTCCTCTCTCCCTCCCTTCCTCTTTTCTTCCTTCCCCCTCCTTTTCCTTCCTTCCTTCTCCTTCCTTTTCCTCCCTCCCTCCCTCCCTCCCTCCAGTTGTTCAATGTTTTTTTCCCTCGGGAATAAAAAACACACCTCTTCATTTCACCGGCTGCAATTGAAACAATTTTGCCCGCAAGCAATTCCAAAAACAGGGGAAACTTTAAGGGCCATTTAAGGGGGGGCAGCACCCGGGCTCCTATCTAGAAGTGCAGAATAATTGCTTTTGGTCTGAGTGTATGATTGCAAGGGATTTAAATCTCTTAAGAAAAGTCTCCCGTTTCTTAATAAAATGCAATGGGACGAAAATGTGAGACTTTAACCACGCAGACTAAACATTGTGAGGTTGGATCCCATTTTATTTTCCAGCCTAAAGACCCAAGTGAGGGCTTTTACCAATTTTTCAGAATAAAGAGACATACACTGTCCCCTCACGCCTCCAAATTCATTTATCAAATGCTATTGTTATTATTGTTATTATTGTTATTATTGTTATTATTGTTGTTATTGTTGTTATTGTTGTTATTGTTGTTATTGTTGTTATTGTTGTTATTGTTGTTATTGTTGTTATTGTTGTTATTGTTGTTATTGTTGTTATTGTTATTGTTATTATTATCAGAATTGTATCACAGCGGCCAGTTGTTTCGCCGGATTTGGCATTGATTACTAGTCGGGCCCCACCCAGGGGCCTAGGACGTCGTAACGTATTTTCTTAATATGTGTGCAGATCCAAGCAGTGCGGCCTTTTGCATTTGACTGATGGTGATTTTGTCAATTTTTAACTGTTTTAAATGTAATTCCAGTGCTTTTGGAATAGCACCCAGTGTGCGGATTACCACTGGAATTACCACTGCTGGTTTGTGCCATAATCGTTGAATTTCAATTTTTAAGTCCTGGTATTTTGCGATTTTTTCATATTCCTTCTCGGCGACCCTGCTATCACCTGGTATTGCGATGTCTATGATTGTAACCTTATTTTTCTCAACCAGTGTGATGTCTGGTGTATTATGCGCCAGTATTTTATCCGTTTGTATGCGAAAATCCCACAAGATCTTGACCATCTGACTCTCGATGACTTTTTCAGGCTTATGTTCCCACCAGTTTGTTGCTGTTTTAATATTATAATTTTTGCACAAATTCCAGTGGATCATTTGTGCCACTGAATTGTGCCGCATTTTATAGTCAGTCTGCATGATTTTTTTACAGCAGCTGAGTATGTGGTCAACAGTTTCATCAGCCTCTTTGCAAAGTCTACACTTGGCATCATCAGAGGATTTTTCGATTTTGGTCTTAATGGCATTTGTGCGGATAGCTTGTTCTTGCGCAGCCAGGATTAGTGACTCTGTTTCTTTTTTTAATGTACCTGCTGTTAACCATAACCAAGTTTTTTCACTGTCCACTTTATCTTTTGTGTTTTCCAGAAATTGGCCATGCAATGCTTTGTTCTGCCAACTCTCCATTCTTAATTTTATCACATCTTTTTTGTATTCTTGTTTCGTCTGTTGGGCCTTCAATAGATTTTTGTTCTTTACTTCGATTAATAGATGTTCTTGACTTTCTTTTAAATAATCAGCCAGTGAATGTTTTTCTTCTTCAACTATTTGCTTCACTTGTAATAATCCTCTGCCACCTGATTTTCGGGGTAGGTATAGTCTATCAGTATCACCACGTGAATGTAAACTGTCATTAGTTTCCTGGTTTTTCGGTCCAAAATGTCCAATTCAGCTTGTGTCCAGTTAACTATACCAGCTGTGTATCTTATAACTGGTATTGCCCAGGTGTTTATGGCCTTGATTGTATTTCCACCATTCAATTTAGATTTCAAAATTTTCCTAACTCTGTTGGTGTACTCTCCCCTGACAATAGTTTTTACTTCTCCATGCTTGATGTTATCCAACTGCAGAATGCCTAAGTATTTGTAGGCTTCATCTTCGTTGCATTTAATTAGTTGGCCATTGGGCATTTCAATTCCCTCACACGCAGTGATTTTGCCCCTTTTTATGGATACAGTGGCACATTTTTCCATGCCAAACTGCATTGAAATATCGGTGCTGAATACTCGGACTGTGTTTGTCAGTGATTGGATTTCTATTTCTGACTTTCCATAGAGTTTCAAATCATCCATATATAATACATGCGAATTTTTTTCGGCTTCTTTGGCTGTTTGGTAGCCTAATTTCATTTTTTAAATAATTACTGATTATTATTATTATTATTATTATTATTATTATCATTATCATTATCATTATCATTTTTATTATTATTACTCCAAATGTTGCATTTGGTTTCTTTCTAGGATAACAACCAACTGGCATTTATGCAAGAGCCCTGATAAATGGCATGGAAAGAATGTCTATTTCCAAAAAATAATAATAATTCCACGTCATGTTTAATCCATCAGGAGACATTCTCCTCAAAGAGGTGGAAATCTATGAATCAAATGTGGGGTGTTTTGGGTGGCAGCAACCCAGCGAGGCAGAAGAAAAACGGAGAGGACTGCCCCCCACCCCAGTGTTGCAGTTGAGACAGAATTATTAAACAGATTAACAGAGCTGGAAGGGACCTTGGAGGTCATCTAGCCCAAGCAGGAGATCATACACCATTTCTGACAGAGGGCAATCTAGTCTCTTCTTGAAAGCCTCCAGTGATGAAGCTCCCACAACTTCTGAAGGCATCTTCTGTTCCATTGTTGATTGTTCTCACTGTCAGAAAGTTCCTCCTTATTTCCAGGTTGAATCTCTCCTTGGTCAGTTTCCATCCATTGTTCCTTGTCTGGCCTCCAGGTGCTTTGGAGAATAGCTTGACCCCCTCCTCTTTTTGGCAGCCCCTCAAATATTGAAAGATGCTATCAGGTCCCACCTAGTCCTTCTCTTCCCTAGACTAGCCATGCCCAGTTCCTGCAACCGTTCATTGTATGTTTTAGCCTCCAGTCCCCCAATCCTCCTGGTTGCTCTTCTCTGCACTCTTTCTAGAGTCTCAATATCTTTTTTATGCTGTGGTGACCAAAACTGGGTGCAAGACTCTAGATGTGGTCTTAGTAAGACTTTATAAGTGGTATTAGTACCTCCCTTGATCTTGATTGTAGTCCAATCCCTTGCTCCAATCCCTTGCTGTGCTGCTTGAGCAAGGGATTGGACTAGAATCAAGATCCCTCTGTTAATGTAACTTAGAAATTGGTCTAGGGAGAGAGAGAGAGATTTGAGTTCAATTGAGATGGTCGCTGTGTCAGCCCTGTGTAAATCAGATTGGCTGTTGTGGGGGATCAAGGAGAAGGAACAGACAGCTTTGGATTCTGCTTAAAATTTGAAATGTGGCTTAATGACAGTAACTGTGAGACGGATCTTGGAGTCCTAGTGGACAATCAATTAAATATGAGCCAACCGTGTGCTCCAGCAACCAAAAAGGCCAATGCAATCCCAGTCTGCATTAACAGAGGGATGGAATCAAGATCACGTGAAGTGTTAGTACCACTTTATAATGCCTTGGTAAGGCAACACTAGGAATACGGCATCCAGTTTTGGTCACCACAATGTAGAAAAGATGCAGAGACTCTAGAAAGAGTGCAGAGAAGAGCAACAAAGACGATTAGGGGACTGGAGGCTAAAACATATGAAGAACGGTTGGAGGAACCAGGTATGTCTAGCCTAATAGAAAGAAGGATTAGGGGAGACATGATAGCAGTCTTCCAATATTTAGGGGGTTTCTTCAAAGAAGAAAGGGTCAACCAATTCTCCAAAGCCCCTGAAGGCAGGACAAGAAGCAATAGGTGCAAACTAACCAAGGAGAAAAGCAACATAGATGTAAGATGGAATTTTCTAATAGTGAAAACTATTTATCACTGTAGCCTTTAGGAAGAGACTCTCTTATCTGGAATGGTATGGGTCAGCTGCTTGTGCAGGGATTTGGACTAGAAGACCTCCAAGGTTCCTTCCAACTCTTCTCTTCTCTTCTCTTCTCTTCTCTTCTCTTCTCTTCTCTTCTCTTCTCTTCTCTTCTCTTCTCTTCTCTTCTCGTCCAGTCCAGTCCAGTCCAGTCTAGTCCAGCGAGTCTAGTCTAGTCTTTCTGTATAGGGTGTACTACTTGAGCAAGGGATTGGACTAGAAGACCTCCAAAGTCCCCTCCAATTCTGTTATTGTT
Source organism: Natrix helvetica (assembly GCF_964273705.1). Taxonomy (NCBI): domain Eukaryota; kingdom Metazoa; phylum Chordata; class Lepidosauria; order Squamata; family Natricidae; genus Natrix; species Natrix helvetica. The sequence goes on from NC_138552.1 coordinate 3,828,888, forward strand.
TTTTATTATTATTATTTTTGTTGGGTGATGGATATGTGTTTATCCCAAGCACATTTAAACTCATGCTGACTGACCACAGAGAGCACCAAGGACCTCCCAGAAACTAGTATTCAGCAAATTCACCTCTCTTTCCTTCTTCACTTCCACAAATTCTGCCCATGTGCCTTACATCCGAGGCCGCTTTAATTTAATTTGTAATCATGTGTTTCCCCCATCCCCCCCCCCCACTTCTGGCCAAGTTTATATGCTTAGCTGAGTTCTTTGATTGGGCTTTGTGCCCGCTGGAATGGATTTTAATGCATATTTTTATATCTATATTATCAGCGTTATGCATTGGTGTGCTTTTCTTGCTCGTCTTTTTTAATGTGCCTAGCTCTGACAATTGTTCTGATATTTTGATGACTGGCTGTTATGTTGTCTTGAAAGCCATTATGGCTGAATACCTTCACATTTGAAACAACCGAGCGAACCTGCATGCATGCGCAAAGTTTGGTCTATGAGATTGCCACAAAGACGGGGGTCGGGATGAGTTTTGCAAAAGACTTTGCACAAAAAGAAAAAAAAAGGGGAAAAAAGAACTGCACATTGAACTCCGATCCCTGGAGTTATCTATAGGAGCTTTTCCCTAAAAGCTTTTTCAAGAGGCATCTGGAGTTTCTGGTTTTTTTCTCTGAAGGGGTTTCGCTCCTCATCCAAGAAGCTTCATCCGTTCTGGAAGAAGGGAAGTTCTTCATTCCGAAGCAAAAATTTCTTCAATGAAAAAAACACCCAGAAAGTCCAGTTGCCTCTTCAAAAAGAACCTTTGGGACAACCGTGACCTGACGACGGAGAATCTCCATAGACATCTAAGGGGTTTCCACAAAGAAGAGGGAGTCAAGCTATTCTCCAAAGCCCATGAAAGGAGAACAAGAAGCAATGGATGGAAACTAATCAAGGAGAGAAGCAACCTGGAACTAAGGAGGAATTTCCTGACATTGAGAACAATTAATCAGTGGAACAATTTGCCTTCAGCAGTTGTAAATGCTCCAACTCTGGAAGTTTTTAAGAAGATGTTGAATAAACATTTGTCTGAAGTGGTGTAGGGTTTCCTGCCTAATCAGGGGGTTGGACTAGAAGACCTTCAAGGTCTCTTCTTTTTTTCTTTCTCTCTATTATTTCTATTTCTATTCTTTCACCAAATTCCTGCACTCAGCATAAAGAAACGACAATGCCAACTTCTGTGATCTCTTACACAATATAAAATGGCACTGGAACACCCAATAGGTCAGCTTGGAGACTTCTCATTTCCTTCTAACACTGCTGTTTTGTAAGATCCTGAAGTTCACAGCCAGTAGATTTGGTCACCATGCTGCCTGTTTGAAAGAGAATGTTGGTTTAGATCTGGTTGAGTATCCTTGCTTCTTTCAGAATCCAATTTGAGGGGTCCTTGGTGCTCTCTGAGCTTGCTTGTTTTCTTGCAAACGTTTCATGACCAAACCAGGTAACATCCTCAGGACTAGCACAGTCCTCCTTCTCCTCTTCCTCTTCCACTTTGCAAACACCACTCTCCTCTAGCACAGATGATGTTACCTAGTTGGGTCATGAAATGCCTGCAAGAAAACAAGGACCCCACAGTCCTCCTTCTCCTTCCTTCTTCTCCTTCCTCTTTCTCCCTCTCCTTTTTCTTTTTCTTCTCCTTCTCTCTTTCTCCTCCTCCTTCCCCTTTTCTTTCGCCTCCTCCTTCTCCTCCTCCTTTCTCCTCCTTCTTCCTCCTCCTCCTCCTCCTTCTCTTTCTCCTCCTCCTCCTTTCTCCTTCTTCTCCTCCTCGACTCTGGAAATCCCCACCCTTCTAGCAATGATGATGTTATCCAGCTGGATCATGAAATGTCTGCAAGAAAACAATCAAGCTCAGAGAGCAGCAAGGACCCCACTGTCCTCCTTCTCCTTCCCCTCTTTCACTTTGCAAACACCACTCTCTTCTCACACTGATGATGTGACCTAGTTTGATCATGAAACGTATGCAAGAAAGTAAGTAAGCTCAGAGATAAAATAGGATAACAGAGTTGGAAGGTACCTCGGAGGTCTTCTAGTCCAACCCTCTGCTCAGGTAGGAATCCCTACACCATTTCAGACAAATGGTTATCCAACATCTTCTTAAAAGCTTCCAGTGTTGGGGCATTCACAACTTCTGGAGGCAAGTTGTTCCACTGATTAATTGTCTCCGTGCCAGGAAATTTCTCCTTAGTTCCAAATTGCTTCTTTCCTTGATTAGTTTCCACCCATTGCTTCTTGTTCTACCCTCAGGTGTTTCGGAGAATAATTTGACTCCCTCCTCTTTGTGGAAACCCCTGAGATATTGGAAGAGTGCTATCATGTCAACCCTATCAAGTCCTTTTTTTCATCAAACTTTTCATCCCCAAGGATTCCACAGTCCTCCTTCTCCTCCCCCTCTTCCAGTTTGCAAACATCATTCTCTTCTATCACAGATGATGTTACCTAGTTTGGTCATGAAACATCTGCAAGAAAACAAGCAAACTTAGAGAGCACCAAGGGCCCCTCGTGTCAACCCTGAGCTACAAATATACTCTTCTATTGGAATCCCATTCTACAGTGCTCCGTCATTCACTGTTCCATGATTGTCTCCAAATTAATAACAACCTGCTCAGCCTCTAAGCATTCCCGCCTACTTTTGTGTTCTTGCCAGCCGTGGCAATAAAAACCTGGCCTTTGGTTTCTCGTTGCCACGCACAAGCAATTACAAAACAGATTCAACTATTGAACACCGATTCTTTCACTAGCTTCCCGAAATTAAGGATCATCATAAAGACATTACGGAATTCACAGATGTCCACACTGTCTCCATTAATGTGGCATTATGCCTTGATTGGATGCATGAGCATGGGGGAAATCATTTAGCGCTATCGAAGAAATATGGATTGCATCCTTAAGTGACAGAAATCCCGAGACTGGTGTTCTCACACTCTACTTAGAAAGGGCATCAAACTCTACCAACAAAAATCAGAATTTGAGATAGGGAAGAATATAGGTAGCTCAGGAGTAGGATAAAGGTGGCAGTTCGTTTTCCGAGCTTGTGGGTTGGTTTCCGAACGTTTCGTTATTGGACTAGGTGATATCTACAATGGAATTTAGGCAAGGGTGAAATCCAGCAGGTTCTGACAGGTTCTGGAGAACCGGTAGCGGAAATTTTGAGTAGTTCAGAGAACTGGTAGCGGAAATTTTGAGTAGTTCAGAGCACTGGTAGCGAAAATTTTGAGTAGTTCAGAGAACTGGTAGCGAAAATTTTGAATAGTTCAGAGAACTGTTAGCGGAAATTTTGAGTAGTTCAGAGAACTGGTAGCGGAAATTTTGAGTAGTTCAGAGAACTGTTAGCGGAAATTTTGAGTAGTTCAGAGAACTGTTAGCGGAAATTTTGAGTAGTTCAGAGAACTGGTAGCGGAATTTTTGAGTAGTTCAGAGAACTGGTAGCGGAAATTTTGAGTAGTTTAGAGAACTGGTAGCGGAAATTTTGAGTAGTTCAGAGAACTGGTAGAGGAAATTTTGAGTAGTTCAGAGAACTGGTAGCGGAATTTTTGAGTAGTTCAGAGAACTGGTAGGGGAAATTTTGAGTAGTTCAGAGAACTGGTAGCGAAAATTTTGAGTAGTTCAGAGAACTGGTAGCGGAAATTTTGAGTAGTTCAGAGAACTGGTAGCGGAAATTTTGAGTAGTTCAGAGAACTGGTAGCGGAAATTTTGAGTAGTTCAGAGAACTGGTAGCGGAAATTTTGAATTCAGATTCTTGTATAGAGATTAGGCTTGCAATAAACCTATTGCATACATTTGTTTGAACTTCCTGGTCACTTGATTTCCAGTGATTATCTATCTATCTATCTATCTATCTATCTATCTATCTATCTATCTATCTATCTATCTATCTATCCATCCATCCATCCATCCATCCATCCATCCATCCATCCACCCACCCACTCACCCACCCACCCACCCACCCATCCATCTATCTATCTATCTATTTATATCTATCTATCTATCTATCTATCTATCTATCTATCTATCTATCTATCTATCATCTATCTGTCTGTCTATCTATCCATCCATCCATCCATCCATCTCTGGATCTTCCCTGGCACTTGACAATTAGTGCACTTACACAGGCCCCTTAGGGACCTCTTAAGTATGGAGTGAGGTCCAGTGATGTTAAGTTAGAATTATAAATGTGAAATTTAGTGGCTGGGACAACTCAATCAGGTTTAAGATATGGCAGACTTTGAGAAGTCTTTTACAAAAATCAAATTTCTTTTACAAAGATTGTAATGGTTTTACATTAAACCGATTATTTGCACACATTACATTACGATTGGCACCTGGAAAGATTTAATTTATTCAAGAGAGTAATAGAATTGAAATGGAAATGGACTGGTCACATAGCAAGAAGAACTGATACCAGGCAGACCAAAATGGTCATAGAATGGATCCCACTTGATCAAAAGCATCCACAGAAGACCTCAAAGAAGATGGAACGGCGACATCAGAAAGTATGGCAAGCCCAGGTGGCAAAAGAAAGTTCAGGACCATATTGGTGTCATAAGTGTAAAAAACAGTCACAAGTCACTTTGTTCAGTGTCGTTGTAGATTTGAACTGTCACTAAACAAACTGTTGTAAGCCAAGGACTACATAATATAATATAATATTGTCAGGCCTGCAGCCATCTTTTCTTTTGGATCTTTGGCCTGCCGTACTTTCTATTCTTCTTCTATGTATTTTCAATTGTGGGAAAATGGGAGGTGGGATTATACAGAGTTAGATGATATGCAGCCATAACAAAACTCTTTCTAGAAAGCCAAGGTCATCCTTCGTCTTTGCACCTCTGCACCTGACTGGAACTGGATGGGTGGAAGCTGCCAGCATGGCAGTGGGAGATGGGACCATGGGATGGACTTGTGGGTGTGGGGGCAGGATGTTGAACTTTCAACTGGGTGGGGAAAACCAGAAAGCTTTCAGATTCGGGTTTTCCCAGATGTGCCAACATGGCTCACTTAATAAATCGGAACTTTGAACAATACTTTGCCTTGGACTCTTACTTTTGGATGCTATTTGGAACCCAGACAATTGGTTGGAAACAGGTGGAAGAGGTCTTCATCCAGCACTGGATGGACAATGGCTAAAACGATGATGATGATATGATTAAAGCTAAAAAAAAATAGCCATTTGTAGGTAACACAATGTACAATTTTGTATGAAAAACCTAAGTCTGACCACAAGTGTCATGGTTCTAAGCTATCCAAACCAACATATTCCATCTTTGTCTGGGCTACCCTATTACATAATCTTTGCATCTCCATTATTTATTGGTATCTATTTTTTATTACCCTTTCTATTTATAGCTAACTCGGTTATATAATATCAACTCTCAATTATTCATTTTGCCGAGTGTGAGGGGTTTCGAGAAGGAAGGAAGACCACATATGGTGCACAAAAATGGTTACCTTGGTCAAGAGTGCAACAAAGAGGATGAGGGGACTGGAGGCTAAAACATATGAAGAACGGTTGCAGGAACTGAGTGTGTCTAGTTTAGTGGAAAGAAGGACCAGGGGAGACATGATAGCAGTCTTCCAATGTCTCAGGGGTTGCCACAAAGAAGAGGGAGTCCAACTATTCTCCAAAGCAGCTGAGGCTGGAACAAGAAGCAATGGGTGGAAACTAACCAAGAAAAGAAACAACCTAGAACTAAGGATAAATTTCCAGACAGTTAGAACAATTAATCAGTGGAACAACTTGCCTCCAGAAGTTGTGTCAGAGTTTGTTGCATAAATTCAAATCCAGAAGACACACACAGATAACTGATTCAGCTGGATTCATCAACTTCTTTATATACATAAGAATAGATGAATAAATGTACAATACCAACAGGTGGTTCTTCCAAGTAAACACAAGGTAGGAAAGAAACAGGCAAACACAAGCGGTTGGCTTCATTTCAGCAGACAAGCCCAGACAGACTGCTAGTTTACTTCTCAGAGCAGCAGACTGCTCAAGTTTCTGTTTCAATTCTCTGCACAGACTCACATCTGTTTAAGCTCCCATTGGCTGACTTAGTTGCTATGCCTATTCACTGGCTGACCTTGTTCCTATGTCTCTCCCAGTCATGAATATTTTAACAAGTTGTGAATGCTGCAATACTGGAAGTTTTAAAGAAGAGATTGGGCAATGATTTGTCTGAAATGGTATGGGGTTTCCTGCCTGAGCAGCGGTTGGATTATAAGAACTCCAATGTTCCTTCCAACACTGTTATTCTATTCTATTCTATTCTATTCTATTCTATTCTATTCTATTCTATTCTATTCTATTCTATTCTATTCTATTCTATTCTACTCTACTCTACTCTACTCTACTCTAGTCCAGTCCCATCCCATTGCCATTCCATTACATTCCAGTCTAGTCTAGTTTAGTCTAGTCTAGTCCAGTCCATTTCCATTTCCATTTCCATTCCAGTCCATTCCAGTCCATTTCCATTTCCATTTCCATTTCCATTTCCATTTCCATTTCCATTTCCATTTCCATTCCAGTCCAGTCCAGTCCATACTCTACTCTACTCTACTCTACTCTACTCTACTCTACTCTACTCTACTCTACTCTACTCTACTCTATTTTCTATTCTATTCTATTCTATTCTATTCTATTCTATTCTATTCTATTCTATTCTATTCTATTCTATTCCGTATTCCATTCCATTCCACTCCACTCCACGCTTCTTGGATGAAAAGATAAATGTTTTCAAGAAGAAGAAAAAAAACTCAATGAAGTCTAGTTGCCTTTTGGAAAAAGCATCTTTGGGACAACCATGACCTGGATAATTAAGAATCCCCATAAACACCTGAAGAACGGAGAGAGTGAGAGCCAGGTCAGTGAGACATTGAGGAAACTGCCTGTCTCCAAGAAAATACACCTGTTGACTCAACAGCCATTCCCAGAAAACTGTCCTGGTTTCATACCTAAGCTGCTCCATTCAGACTCTGCTCCAGATTGTTCAATATTGAGTTTTCTTCAACCTCTGCTTCTAGCATTGTTTGTTTTCTAGCCAGCTGGCCTCGGGTTCCACGGGGAATGTTTGAATTTAAAACCTAATTCACACCAATAATGGGCAAGGGAACCCTGGGAAGTTAAAGCCATAAATCTAATGCTCATTTGAAGGGGGGGGGGTTGTTGTTGTTTTTATTGCCCAATTGTTTCCCTCTGAGAAGTTGGGTGTCTATAGGCAATGGTCTGCGAATGTACTCAATTAATTTCTCCTTTCATGCTTAAGTTCTCTGTCTTCATTTCAGCCTCTCTCCGAGGGAAGCTAATACTATTTGTTCTGTGGAAAAAGAAAGCAAAAATAGCCCTAATAGTAATGGGCACCTTGGGTGCAATGCCAAAACATCTGGAGCACCACTGGAACACCAATGGCATTGACAAATTCCCCATCAGTCAATCACAGCTTACATCCTGCAACAAGACCTTTAACACCATCAAACAACAAACTTTGTCTATCTGAAGTCCTTGGGTGGACAAAAATGCCAGATCCAGTCTGAACATCTGGCTGACTGTGCGATGGACAGTAATAATTTTAATAAAAGTTCTCCCAGGGTTTTGGAATTCTCACTTGAGAACCTGCTGTAGGTAGATCAGAACACTGGAAGGTGGAATTAAATACACCATAAGTTTGGAATCATTGCACAGCCACAAGACACCCAAATCCAGCTCTCCTGGGAATTCTGTTGACCCTTATTTGACACCAGTTTAGTGGTGACTGTTGGTAGATCTTAGGCAATGGTCTGAAAATGTCCTCAATTAATTTCTCCTTTCATGCGTAATTTCTCTGTCTTCCTTTCAGCCTCTCTCCAAGGGAAGCTAATACTACCATGCCTTCTTTTCTTTCTTTCTTTGTAGCTACTTTGGAAGAAATGGCACAGCAGCAAGCCCAAGTCTCTAATCTTCTCCAAGTTAAATCCCATCAAATCCAACGGGATGACATTTTCAGGAAGCACAGAGAGCTTTGTGAGGTGGGCTGATTCCCCTGTTCTGCAGGATTTCCCATAAAATCAGAGTCACTTATGTGAGATGGCTGGCCATGTAATTCTTGTTGCTGTTGTTAGTTGCAAAGTTGTGTCTGACCCATCATGACCCCATGGATGAAGTTCCTCTAGACCTTCCTGTCCTCTACCATCCTCTGGAGTCCATTTAAGCTCACGCCGACTGCTTTGGTGACTCCATCCAGCCACCTCATTCTCTGCTGTCCCCTTCTTCTTTTGCCCTCCATCTTTCCCAGCATGAGGCTTTTCTCCAGGGAGTCTTTCCTTCTCATTAGGTGGCCAAAGTCTTTGAGTTTCCTCTTCAGGATCTGGCCTCCTAAAGAGCAGTCAGGGTTGATCTCCTCTAGGACTGACCAGTTTTGATCATCTTGCAGTCCAAGGGACTCGCAGGAGTCTTCTCCAGCACCAGAGTTCAAAGGCCTCCATTCTTTGGCGCTCAGCCTTCATTATGGTCCAACTTTCACAGCTGTCCATTGCAAGTGGGAAAACCATTACTTTGACTAGATGCACATTTGTTGGCAGGGTGATGTCTCCATGGAGAGTACCAAAAAGTCCCATGGACAATGTTCCTCCAGGCCTTCCTGTCCTCTACCATCTTCTGGAGTCCATTTAAGCTCACACCGACTGCTTTGGTGACTCCATCCAGCCACCTCCTTCTCTATCGTCCCCTTCTTCTTTTGCCCTCCATCATTCCCAGCATCAGGCTCTTCTCCAAGGGTCCTGTCCACCATTAAACCATCTTTCCAAGCCGTCTCCATGTTCCCAGTGTCTTTTTCCCCACTTGGAACCAAACCCAGAAGGACATTTCTTCCAACATCTGAGAACCGGCTGAAATCTAAGACTTTTCGCCACCTAAGCCGGCTACTACCATTCTCGTACTTAGCTCTGACCACTCTCCGAGAAAAGCAAAATCTGGGCTTATATAAAACTTGGCTTACTTTTTCTTTATTTTCCTTATTTTCTTTTTTTTTTGCAACCTTCCCCTGGATCCAGCAGGGCAGCTGCGAAAAGCAGAATTAAGTTAGCAGGTCCGTGAGAATTGCTTCTCTCCCAGGGAGAATAATTCCTACTCTCTCAGCATAGCAATCTGTGGGCGCCTGGACCAGCCAACGGCTGGGTTTTTTCCTCCCATTAAAGGCAGCTAATTGCAAACATGTGGCGTTAAGCGACGGATAGTGGAGCACAAAGCAACATCAAGGTGTATTTCAAGGAAACAGAGATTAAAAAAACAACACCACCACAAATATATAAAAGAAAAAGGCCTGGATTTTAGCAGCCGGGTCCAGAATACAAAACACGTCCTCTGGTGGCACGTTTTACAAATCTGGAAGAGATGGTGTGCATTTACACATGCACAAAAAATACCATGGGTTTGTTCACGTAGAACGTTGGGTGAAGCTCACATTGCCATTATTCCTCTCGTCTCCTCCTTCCTTTTCCCCTTCCTTTCTCTTACTCACTCTCAAAATTTTCCTTTCAATCTCCATCTTCCTTCTTTCCTTCCTTCTCCATTCGTCCATCCATCCATCCTCCTTCTTCCCTCTCTCCCTCCCTTCCTCATCCATCCATCCTTTTTTCCAATCTCCTTCCTTCCTTCCTCCTTTATCCATCCATCCATCCATCCATCCATCCATCCATCCTTTCCAATCTCCTTCCTCCCTTCCTTCTCCATCCTTCTTCCCGATTTCCTTTCCCCCCTCCCTTTCTCATCCATTCATCCATCCATCCATCCATCTATTCTCCTCCCTCCCTTCCTCATCTTTCATTCCTTCCTTCCTTCCTTTTTCATCCTTTCCATTCTTCTTCCCTCCTTTTTTGTCACTTGCATATTACAGCTAAATGAAAACAGAAAAAAGTTCATTATCTCTCTCTCTCTCTCTCTCTCTCTCTCTCTCTCTCTCTCTCTCTCTCTCTCTCTCTCTCTCTCTCTCTCTATCTATCTATCTATATATATATATATATGTATATGTATGTGTGTGTGTGTGTGTGTGTGTGTGTGTGTGTGTGTGTGTGATCCCACTTGACGTGCTACAGAGATCCAGAGGAGTTGGGACATTTTTATTTATTATCCATTATGCTTTTCATTGCTCTCTGTACTCTGCCCTGCTAGGAGAATGCCTCAGCCAAGATAGCAGCATATAAATATATGAAAACAATAAATAAGACAATAGACATTTCTAGAGATAGAAAGAAAGCGCTACCCACAATAATACCAGAACTTCCTTGGAAGAAATGCAAAATGGGAAGAAGTGAACCAGAGGAAATCAATCTATTTCCAGTTTTGCAATAGTGGTGAATACCTGTAGCTCGGATGTAGGGGAAGAGTGGAAGTTTCATTCCCTGAGCTTGTGGGTTGATTTCCAGATGTTTTGTTACCAGGCAAGGTAACATCTTCAGCAGAGTTTAGGGGAGGTCAGTGTCCATGTTCTTTTGCTTATAGGGCTTTGTGTGGTCAATTGGTCTTGTGATGGAGAGCTCCCATCAGGTGAGGGTCTTGTGATGGATCAGGTATTGGTCTCATCAATTGATCTGACCCATCTGACACCTGAACCATCGCTGATCCATAACCAACCCCCCCAACCCCCCCAACCAGCACTTCACCTCCCAATAACCCTCACCTGACATCACCTCCCCATCACAAGACTCTCATTTGTTATCCATCCACACCTGGCCCAGAGATCCTCGGCTCCATGATTACAGCAGATGGGGACTGCAGCCAAGAAATTAAAAGAGGCTTGCTCCTGGGGAGGAAAATCTATGGCAAATTTAGACGGCATCCTAAAAAGCAGAGACATCACCTTGCCAACAGAAGTGTGTATAGCCAAGGCGATGGTTTTCCCAGTTGCAATGGATGGTTGTGAAGGTTGGACCATAAGGAAGGCTGAGCGCCAAAGAATGGAGGCCTTTGAACTCTGGTGCTGGAGGAGACTCCTGCATTGAGTCCCTTGGACTGCAAGGCCATCCAATCGGTCAGTCCTGGAGGAGATCCACCCTGACTGCTCTTTAGAAGGCCAGATCCTGAAGAGGAATTCCCTAGCCAGTGTTGCTCATAAGTCATAGAATCATAGGCCTGGAGGGGATCTAGGAGGTCTTCTAGTCCAGCCCCCACCCAAGATGAGAGCCTTTATACTGTAGGAAGTTAGCACACACACCCTCTTCTAGAAAAATGAAATATTCTAGGAAATATTAAAAAGGCAGAATATTATATTTCCCTGGATGAGAAAAGGAGAAACATGCTTTTTAAAGACAAAGCAGCTTCCTGCAGCTCCCTGCCCCTACCTCCTTCAGCTCCAGGGTGATGGGATTAAGACATGGCCCTCAAGACTTGATAGGATTAGCCCTGCACCCATCTCACCACATCATCTGTGAAGATTACATCACCCAGCAAGGCTCAACCAAGCCTGGGACTCAGGGTAATTTACAGTTGCCTCTGCATGGCCTCATGGGACTCTGACAACCAATCAGAAGCTCAAATCCAAAAGCCCAGAGAGGGCATAAAAACCCACGTACTCTCAACATCTCTTCCCTTCCTGCCCCAGGACCTCAAACCATGTGGTCCTGTCCATCATCAATAAATCTCCTTTCCAAGCAACTTCCATGAATCCAGTGTCTTTTCCCCCACTTGGAACTGAATCCAGAGGGAGATTTCTTCCAATCAAATTATCCTGGACAAATGGCTGTCCGATCTTCTGTTGAAATCCTCCAGGGATGAAGCACCCACAGCAATTCACCCACCGCAATGAACACAAACAGAATTTGTTCCCTTCCAGAATCTGCCGAGTGGGAGGATAGATACATACAATGAAATAGAAGTTGCTCGCCCTTTAAAATCAGACATCCCCCCCCTCCCTGCAACTTCTCATCATGGCAAAGTCTTGAGGATTTCTTCTAGCTTCTTGTGGAGTTTTCTAACCAGAGCCAGCCCAGCTGTGCTTCTAAATTCAGCAAGTGCTGCCCTCTGCTGTATTCAGCTGCTTTCTAGAAATATATAGGGGGAAATATGCTCAACTATATATAGGGGGAAATATGCTCAACTGTATCTAGAGAGCATGCTTCTGAGAATTTTATTGGAAGAGCAAAACAGACAATAGCCATTGATGATGTTCCCTAGTTGGGTCATGAAACATCTGCA
>NC_138552.1:3846083-3888583 GCF_964273705.1 Natrix helvetica
TTGCCACCAGAAGGTGTAGATACTCCATCACTGGAAGTTTTAAAGAAGAGTCTAGACAGTCACTTATCTGAAACAGCGTATGTTCTCCTGCTTGGTTCTGCTCTGCCATTCATATAGAAATAGAGAGAAAACCTCACCTTCCCCTAGCACTGATGATGTTATCTAGCTGGGTCATGAGTATTCTTGATAGTTCCTTGGTTGGGCTGCCATCTCATGATTGGTTCAAAGCCAGCTGAGGAAACCAATCACCGGGAGGCAGTGAATTCCAGTCCTGCCTTAGGCATGAAAACCGTCTGGGTAACGTTAGGCCAATCCCTCTCTTGCTCAACCCAACCCACCTCACAGGGTTGTCGTTGTGGAGAAAACAGGATGAAGTAGACAATGTGTTTTCTCCGCCTTGAATTTTTTTTAAATATAAAGACCCGTTTAAAAAAAATAAAGAAATACAAAGAAATAATAAAATATGCTTCTGATGATACGGGCTTAATGGGGGACTCCGTACAGTTTTAAGCAGAATTGAATTATTTATTTGTTTTATTTATTATTTGTCAAGCACGCATAAGGTGACAGGTATAAGTATAAACATGATTAGGAATACATGAAATGGATACGAATAAAAGGGAACATTAGGACAGGGGCGGTAGGCACACTGGTGCGCTTATGCACGCCCCTTAAAGACCTCTCAGGAATGGGGTGAGATCAGCAGTAGACAGTCTAAGGCTGTGACGGCGAACCTATGGTATGCATGCCACAGGTGGCATGTGGAATCATTTCAGAAGTGTTGCCATGCCAGCTCCAGCGCGCGCATTCCCTCAAGCCTCCAGAGGGCAAAAAACAGCCCAATGCACAAACCGGAAGTCGGAAAACGGGCCGTTTTCGGCCTCCGGTGGGCCTGCCGGGGAGGGAGGTGGGGGCAGGAGAGGCCGTTTACGCCCTCCCTAGGCTCCTAGAAAGCCTCTGGAGCCTGGGGAGGGTGAAAAACGGGTCCACCATGCCATCACGTGCCAAAATTAGGGGGAGGGCAGGGGGGGGTCGCACAAACATGCGCGGAGGGTGTCATGCGCTCATGCATGGGGGAAGAGCGCATAAAATTATGGGTGTGGGTCACGCGCACACATGACTCTCCCCCGTGCTCCCCCAGCTTCTGGCATGCGATGGCGAAAAGGTTAGCCACTACGGGTCTAAGGTTATGATGCTTAAGGGAATTATGGAATTGTAAGGGCATTATGCCAAAATGGTTCATAATCCAGAAAAACTAGAGAGCCGGGAAGCCATTTCTGTCCTCGCAATGTGAGTTTTTGTTTTAATCTGTGGGTCGTAACTATAAGCAGCCAATACAGAAGAGCAAAGCATTAGAAGAAGACAGAAAGAAACATGTTTATTGAATGGCTCTGATGTTTAGTGTTGTGCCGTCTTGAAGTGGGACATAACGCTGAACAACAAAAGACTTTTTTCAAAGATAACCTTTGATGGTTTCCTGCCCAAACTATATTAGCACGGTTAATTTAAGCGTAATTTATTTAGAAGGAAAGTGCTAGCGTCTTCTATGAAGCACAACTCTTTCGTACAATGCCCTGAGTCAATTCGATAGGAACAATCAATGGGCTATTGACAAGGCCTCCGTCTTTTATTCTCCACGTGTCATATCAGTTAGTGCCTAACTCATCGGAAAGAGTTTCCGACAATTGACCACAAATTGATGTCTTTTCATTATTATTCCTCACCTTCCACCTCTTCCTCTTCCCCTCTTCCTTCTCTTACTCCTCTTCTTTATCCCTTTCATCCTCCACTTCTTCTCCTCTTCCTCCTCCTCCCCCTCTTCTTCCTCTCCTCCTCCTCCTCTTCCACTCCTCCTCTTCTGCTCCTCTTCCTCTTCCTCTTCCTCTCCTCTTCCCTTCCTTCTACTCCTCCTCCCCCCACACTGATGACATTACTTAGTTGGGTAATGAAACATCTGCAAGAAAACCAAAAACCTCAGAGAGCACCAAAAGACTCTACACTTCTCCTCTACACTTCTACCTCTTCCTTCTCTTACACCTCTTCTTTTCCCCTCCTCCTCCCCTCCTCCTCTTCCTCTCCTCCTCCTGTTCCTCCTCCTCCCTTCTAGGAGTGATGATGTTACCTAGTTGGGTAAGGAAACATCTGCAAGAAAACACCACTCTCAGGGAGCACCAAAGAACCACAGTTCTCCTCCTCCTCTGTCTCCACTTCTTTCACCTCCTCCCTCCTTCTCCTGAACAAAAAACAATGGCTGGAAACATATCTAAGAGAGAAGCAACCTAGAACTAAGGAGGAATTTCCTGACAGTGAGAACAATTTCTCTGTGGGACAACTTGCCTCCAGAAGTTGTGAGTGCTCCATCACTGGAGGGTTTCAAGAAGAGACTGGGCAGTGTAGGTAGGATTTCCTGCTTGTGCAGTGGATTGGACTAGAAGACCTCCAAGGTCCCTTCCAACTCTGTAATTCTGGAAGATGCATTCAAACCAGAAACATTTCTTTGCCCTTCTGTTTTAAACTGGACATCCTCCTTCAACTTGTGTCTTTCTATTAATATCTCAACACCCACATACTGTTCTGACCTAGGCTTCCTGAGAAAGCATATATCACAATCTTAGTCCCCCAAACCCTCTTTTATTTAGACAGCTGTGAATTATGGTCATTCACAGCCCGTAACGATTCACAAACAGTCTGTGAAGATTCCGACAGATGTCTGCTCGAGTTGCCACAGTCTCTCAGGGTAATGTCGATAAGTACCCACCTTTATCTCCCTTGAAATTCTGCCAGAGACTGAATTGCCAATTAGTTTTGCAAGGCCAAACGGAGCACAGAGTGAAACAGAACTTCTTAGAGCTTGAACCGACCAGAATGAACTAATTGCTTCCTGCAAAAGCTCACAT
This sequence comes from Natrix helvetica, assembly GCF_964273705.1. NCBI lineage: Eukaryota > Metazoa > Chordata > Lepidosauria > Squamata > Natricidae > Natrix > Natrix helvetica. The sequence goes on from NC_138552.1 coordinate 3,848,981, forward strand.
CCCGTTCACTCCTCTTTTATCTCTTATGGGACATAAGCCTTACTCCTGAGTTGCCCCTTTTTTTCTTAATTGTTCTTGCCTTCTGGCAGCTCTGCACATGTGCACACTGGGAACAGGCTCCCACTATTCTTCTGCCTCACTGATGTCAGACTCCGGAGACTCCGGAGGCAGCACATCACTACCAGATGGCCTTGGCTCCCTCTCTGTGTCCAACGCAGAGCCCTCATCCGAGCCTTCCCCAGACTCCAGGACTGGCCCATGTTCCTCCCCAATCTCCTCGCTGTCCGACTCTGCTGCCAGCTCTGCTGGGCGCTGGTGGGCTACAATGCATACACCCAAACCGTAAGGCTCACAAATCTGACGGTGGGAGGACGCCGAGCTTTTGACTTCCCTCCCTGATTCCACCGGCCGAGATAAGGCTGCCAGCTTTCCAGGCAAAGATATGGATTCCCTATCTTCATTCCATTAACTTTCTAAGCAGATATGAAATACAGGTGTCCCCTCCGTTTCAATTAGAGCGTATCAGAAATCTCTCCGAAGAAATCTTACATAGATCTGTGTAACGTTGCAAATTCAACAGTCTGGAAAACGCTGTCTCTACAGCAACCAACAATATTATTACAGATTCCTGCCTCCTCCTCCTCCTCCTCCTCCTCCTCCTCCTCCTCCTCCTCCTCCTCCTCCTCCTCCTCCTCCTCCTCCTCCCCCTTTAAAGACAACCCATATGGATTTTATTTTTTGTCAACCACTACAGTCCTTCAGATAGCAATTAATTTCCCCCATAAATGAAATACCTTTCATATTCCTTTAACCAGGGCAGATTAAATTGACATCTACGTGGCCCCGTTGGCTGGCCTAACCTATCCGTTAGCATTAAAGCTTTCCAGGAGTTATTGGGTCCTTCCCTTCCTCCTCCTCCTTCTCCTCCTCCTCCTCCTCCCGTTTCTCCACCCTTCCAATTTCTTCTTGAAAATGGAAAGGGATTAAGTTCGGATTAGATTAGCGTTTTAATCAGAAAGTTAAAAAGAAAGAAAGATGAATGGTTGATATATTTGCTAGGATAAGACACAAGGAGAATCACACATTCTACCATTTCTGAATACGAAGGTGCATTAGAAGATGGTTTTGCACAAAAAAATTGCATGGAAACTGGAACTCTTCCTATTGGGTATACTGGGTGATAAAATGTGTAAAAAAAATCCCAATATATACTGTATTTTACCGAGTATAAGATGCACCCTTTCCCCCCCTAAAAGAGCATGGAAATGTTGGTGCATCTTATACACAAAATACAGCCATTTTTGGCCTCCCAAAGCCTCATCCCTGCATCCCATTTCTGCGAATAACGGGCTGTTTTTCACATAAACAAAGGCATTTTTGCCTTCCCCCAGCCCCCAGGAGCACTCTGCAGGCTTCAGTTGGCTGGGGGAAGACAAAAATGTTCCTTTTTTTTGCAAAAAAATGGTCTGTTTTCTGCCCATTTTTTTGCAAAATGGGGAACGTTTTTGCCTCTCCCCCCTGCCCAGGCCTGCTGAAGCCTGCAGAGTATTCCTGTGGGCCAGGGAAGACAAAAACTTTTTTTTCTTACTTACCTCTTCGAAATCTTGGTGTGTCTTATACACCGGTGCGTCTTATAGTCTGAAAAATACAGTAATACTATCTATATTAACTGCAACAAGAATAGTATTCACTCAAAATTTTGAAGCAGAACAATGTGACACCTGGTAGGCAGCTCAAGGTAGTAACATAACTCACCAGGGTTGCTTCCAGTTGTGTCAGATTTTTCCTCTTTGGTGAACCCAATACAGGTTAGTGTTCTGACCCCCCCCCCTTCCTCCTTCGCCCACACAGAACATGCTCCGGAACAATACAAGGGAACAGGGTTTATTTTACAAACAGACAGACAGTTCCATGGCAGTAAACCACCACGACAAAGCTCACAATGACAAGACACGAATGCAGCTATCCAGCTGGCTATGTTTCAAAACCAAGACTTTTGGAGAAGTCCTTTGTTGACTGCTGCAAAGGGTGTATGCACAGTCAACCCTTTTATAGCCTGGAGAGGAGTCTCCTGATCAACAGCTGAGAGCCCTTACCGCCGATAATTACGCCCACGCTCCTTGCATCTATGGGCGCGGCGATAACGAGCGTCCAGGAACTCCCTGTTCAGCTCTGACTCACTGTCTCGTGACTCCTCCCCACTGCTCCAAGGCATGGCATCGGGAGCCCCCCTCCTCTGGCTCTCACCGCTGCTCCATGCCTCAGGCGCCTCCTGGTGGCCAACCAGACTCTCCAATCCCTGCTCAGAGTCGGAACCCTGTCCAGGGTCCTCCACCTCCTCTTGAGCTGACTCATAGGGACCCTCACTCTCGGAGTCTGGTGGCAGCTGCAACGGCTCCTGCTGGGCCACAACAGGTTAGCATCACCTTAAAGGTCTTTACTCTGTAGTTCAGCAGAAGCAAGCGGTTGGCTTCCAGATGTTTTGGAGCTGGGATTTTATAGCCAAAACAAAATACTTTCTCTTGGGAACCAAGGGCATTCTCACACCTGGTCAGAGGAAGGAGGAGTGATGTCACCAGGCAATCAGACAGCACCATGATTGGACCATGTGACTTGATTGTTTGGAGAAAGCGATAAATTTTTACTTTTAATTAGGTGAAAACCGTGGGAGTCGGTTTTCACCAGATTGTGCCAATATGATATATGCTATTCTTTGAGGAAACTACCTGCCTCCAAGTTTTGCTTACTATGAGTCTATTACTTGGAACCTTGACACAAAGAACCAATGGAACAGGTTGCCTTCAGAAGTTGTGGGTGCTCCCTCCATCACTGGAGACTTTCAACAAGAGACTGGACAGCCATTTGTCTGAGATGGCATAGGTCTTCCTGTTGGAGCAAGGGGTTGGGCTAGAAAATCTCCAAGCTCCCTTCCAACTCTACTGTTTTACCAAGGGTAGAAAATGTCTATGGAGATTCTCAATCAACCGGGTCATGGCTGTCCCAAAGGTGTTTTTTTGTTTTCAAGAGGCAACTGGATTTTCTAGTTTTTTTTCTTCGAAGACATTTTGCTTCTCGTCCAAGAAGCTTCTTCAACTCTGACTGGAGGATCCTTCCATTCTTCCAGTCAGAGCTGAAGAAGCTTCTTGGATGAGAAGCGAAACTTCTCCAAAAGAAAAAAAAATCAAGAAAGTCCAGTTGCCTCCTGAAAAAAGCACCTTTGGGACAGTATTCCAGTATTTGAGAGGCTGCCACAAAGAAGATGGAGGTCAACCTATTCTCCAAAACACCAGAAGGCAGGAGAAAGAAGCAACGGACGGAAACTAATCAAGGAGAGATGCAACCTAAAACTAAGGAGAAATTTCCTAATAGTGAGAGCAATTAGCCAGTGGAACAGCTTGCCTCATGGAATTGCAGGTGATCTACCACTGGAGGTCTTTAAGGCAATTGGCAGTGTGAAATGGTATAGGGTCTCCTGGTCATGCAAGAGGTTGGACTAGAAGACCTCCCTCCCAACTCTGTAATTCTGTTATTCTACTGCACATTGCCTGGAGAACCTTAGTGTCAGGCCTGCAGTCATATTCCTTTTAGGATCTTTGGCCTGTTACACTTGCTATTATTTTACTATGCTGTTTCATTAGTGGGGTAATTGGGAGGGGGAATAGTAAGGAGCAGAATGTGTTGTTATCAAAATAAAACATTCCTTTCTATAAGCCCAAGGTCATATTTTGTCTCCGCACCTCTGCACCTGACCGGAACTAAATGGGTGCAAATGCCAGCATTGCAGTGGGAGATTGGACCATGGGATGGACTTGTGAGTGTGGGGACAAGATCTTGAACTTTCAACTGGGTGGGGAAAACCGGGAAGCTTTCAGATTCGGGTTTCCCCAGATGTGCCAACATGGCTCTCTTCATAAATTGGAACTTAGAGCAATGCTTTGCCTCAGAGTCTGATTTAATTTTGGATGATATTTGGAATGCCGATGCTTAGCTTTGATCCAATGCATCTGAAAGTCAATTACAAACCCAAGATGTGGCAAAAGAATATCCTAAGATCACAGGAGGTGATGGAGAAATGAATTTTGACAGCAGTGGTGGGATCCTACCGGTTTAACAACCGATTAGATGATTACGTGTTTTGCGCGCATTTGAGAAAACTTACCTTCCGCATGACCGTTGGGGAGGAAAACAGCTGAGGCACGGGAATCCACTCTGCCCCGCCACTCAGCTGAGAGGATATAGGTCAGTAAAACGTAAGGGCAGATGAGCGGGCCCAGCTGATCATCAGAGCAAACAGTTTCGCTCCTAGCTGAGTGTGGGAGCTACCGGTTCACTCAAACTGTTCTGAAGAGTAGAGTTCCACCCCTGAATTAGAGTAGCAGAAAGGTTTTGTCCCATGGGGCACAGTTACTGAGATGTGGGCAGCCTACGAGTTCTAAATATTGTTATTATATTGGGCATCCTTTTACTCACTCACAGAAAAAAAGTTGTCAAAACCAGGGTAGGCTAACGTTATACGCCCATTTCTGCTTCCTTCTTTTTGTATATATATATATATATGCAAAATAATATTTCAAAAGCAATGAGATTTCTGATCAAAGCTAGGTTCTCTCTCTCTCTCTCTCTCAAAAAGAAGTGGGAATGTCTCAGGAGGGTAGAAAAGCTTTTTAATTAATGAATTCTGGAGGAGGAGTGGGAAAAGAGCTAACTGATGGCATTCAGATTGCTGTAATTATTAATTTCTCCAACAAAGTGATGAATCTCCAGGTGTGTATACCTATCGACTAGCTCTTCCTTTCATGCTAACGACGCCATCTCCTCTCTTAGATGGAGGGGAGATGAATGGAATTAAAACAAGCTGGGATCACATGATAGGCAAGTCGAGGAACCGTTTGTAGGCAGTCAATAGAGAATATTCCCTCCTCTACATCATTCGCATATTCAATAATCAGCCAACAAACTGATGTATGCCAGGGGTGGGATTCAACAATTTTAGCAACCTGTTTTCATTTTCCCATTACAACCGTTCTGTGAATAGCAACAGCCTTTAAACTTATATACCACTTCACAGTGCTCTCCAGTACCTTCTGAGTGGTATACAGAGTCAGCCTCTTGCCCCCAACAATCTGGGTCCTCATTTTATAAACCTGGGAAGGATGGAAGGCTGAGTCAACCTTGAGCTGGTCAGGATCAAACTCCTGGCAGTGAGCAGAGTCAGCCTGCCATACCTCATTTTCACCACTGAGCCACCACAGCGGGTGCCAACTGTCCCTGTGTTACCTTGGTTTTTCAGGCACAAGTTTTTAAATGCCTTTCTTGGTTTCCGTTTCTCGAAAACACCCGGGAATCAGTGTTCATGTTGTTATACACAGTGGCATATTTCCTGTAGCCTTCGGGCCATTTTTACCACGGCTACGCAATTCCTCTTAGGAGGAGGTCTACTATGTTCTACCTTATGATGTGATTATTCAATTCTCTGTAACTCCCTTGTCTCTTTTGAATAGATCTGGATGCCTTTGTCTTTTTCCGCGCTGCTAAAAGCAAAACCAAAACAAATCAAAACGAAAAACGAAAAACAAATGAAGGTTCCCAATTGACCCCCAGAGAAAGAACTAAAAATCACTTATAATTTCTATATGTACAGCAACCTTTTCTAACGATGAGGACAATTAATCAGTGGAACGGTTTGTCTTCAGAAGTTGTGGGTGCTTCGTCACTGGAGGCTTTCAAGAAGAGACTGGACAGCCATTTGTCTGAAATGGTACAGGGTCTCCTTTCTGAGGAGAGGGTTGGACTAGAAGACCTCCAAGGGCCCTTCCAACTCTGTAATTCTGTTAATCTGATGATAGCTAGATAGCTAGCGAGATAGCTAGATAGATAGATAGATAGATAGATAGATAGATAGATAGATAGATAGATAGATAGATAGATATATGATAGATAGCTAGATAGAAGATAGATAGATAGATAGATAGATAGATAGATAGATAGATAGATAGATGATAGATAGATAGCTAGATAGCTACATAGCTAGATAGATGATAGATAGATAGATAGATAGATAGATAGATAGATAGATAGATATATGATAGATAGCTAGATAGAAGATAGATAGATAGATAGATAGATAGATAGATAGATAGATAGATAGATAGATAGATGATAGATAGATAGCTAGATAGCTAGATAGCTAGATGATAGATGATAGATAGATAGATAGATAGATAGATAGATAGATAGATATATGATAGATAGCTAGATAGAAGATAGATAGATAGATAGATAGATAGATAGATAGATAGATAGATGATAGATAGATAGATAGATAGATAGATAGATAGATAGATAGATGATAGCTAGATAGATAGATAGAAGATAGATAGATAGATAGATAGATAGATAGATAGATAGATAGATAGATAGATAGATAGATAGGTAGGTAGGTAGGTAGGTAGGTAGGTAGGTAGGTAGGTAGGTAGGTAGTTGTTGTGGCCCAGCAGTGGCCGGCTGAGCTGTTGGTGGACTCTGACAGCTCAGACCATTGTGGGACTGCTCTGGAGGATGAGGAAGACTCTGGAGGGTGTTTGGAGTCAGAGCAGGAACTAGAGAGGCCTGTTGGCCACCAGGTGGCATCTGAGTCAGGGAGCAGTGAAGAGGAACAGAGGGAGGTTGTCCCAGATATACATCTGTGTAGAGCTGAGAGGAGAAAGGAACAGCTGTGGAGAAGACTTCATAGAAGAAGTAGGGACAGCTGGCTAAGATTGTGGCCCCTCCCAAAGAGCGACGGGAGGGGAATCTTTGCAGGAAACAACAATCCATTTTACTAGCCGTTGAGAAAGCATTCCATAAGTCTAATCTTGGTTTCTTGAAGATAGCGTTCTAGGCTCCTAGCCAAGGGGTGGTTTTATCTCTGTAATTAGTCATGGCAGATAGCCAAGCCTGTGTCTGCATATTTATTAGAATCACGGGACAGAACAGATAGATAGATGATATATTGATAAACTAATGAAGGAGAGAAGCAACCTAGAAATAATGAGAAATTTCCGGAAAGTGACAACAATTAATCAGTGGAAAAACTTCCCTTCAGTAGTTGTGTGTGTTCCATCGCTGGAGGATTTGAGAAGAGACTGGACAGCTGTTTGTCTGAAAATACATAGGGCTTCCTGCTTGAACAAGGGGTTGGACTAGAAGACCTCCAAGGTCCCTTCCAGCTCTATTCTAATTGAGAACAATTAATCAGTGGAAAATTATTTGCACCCAGAAGTTGTGAGTACTCCAACGCTGGAGGTTCTTAAGTAGAGACTGGACAACCATTTGTCTGAAATGCTATAGGCCCTAGTATAGGGTCTCCTGCCTGAGCAGGGGGTTGGACTAGAAGACCTCCAAGATCCCTTCCAACTCTATTATTCTATGCTCTATTACCTAGGACTGCTTTTTCACACTTTCAACCATGGAGGCATCCCCATGGTCACGTGATCAAAATTGGGATGCTTGCCAACTGACGTGCAAGTATGACAGGATGCAGCTATCCTGCGATCAACTGTTGCCGATCGTCCGACCAACCAAGTCAATGGGGAGTCCAGATTCACTTAACAACGGTGGCCATGAAGGTTAATGTTCGCTTAACAACCATCTTGCTCAGCAGCAGTAAAATTTAGGGCGAGTTGTGGTGGTAAGGATTCCATGCCCTGTTTGTTATATCTCTGTGGAGTTTTAAGAAGACGTCTTAGTAAATCATTATTTAACTGCCCTTCTTCTCCCATCCACCCACCCGCCCACGCCCCAAAAACAACAACAAAGGGAGAACTATTGTGAGAAGTGATCTGAAGGCGAGGCTTGGCGTTGAGGAAAAGAGGGGAAAAATCAATGAGCTAGTGAAACATCCTTTGCTTTCAGCTGCCTGGAGAAAATATTTATGGGCCAGCTGTAAAGCTTTGAAAGTAAGAGTGGGTAATGGAAATATTGATGGGGCTTCAGTACAGGAGATAGCAATGCTGCCTACTCTGAGGTTGAGATGGAGCTAGGCTTCCTCCTTCTCCTCTGATCTCCTTTCTCCTCTTCACTTTTCATATCCAGCACTTGACCTTTTACTGCCGTGTTTGACTTCTTGTGTCAATTCTCAAGTTGGCCTGACTGAGGCCATGCTTGAGGCTTTAGGGTTGCCACAACTGTGATGTGGGATAAGGAAAGGGGCGGGTGGGGTTTGTAGCCAAAACAAAATACTTTCCCCTGGGAACCAAGGACAATCCAACAGGTGGCTGAAGGGAGGAGGAGCAAGGTTACCAAGCAACTGGAAAACCACCCTGATTGGACATGTGATTGTTTGTTTGGGGAAAGGGGGAAACGTTTACTTTTAGTTAGGTGAAAACCGCAGGAACCTTTAGAGCTGCTTTTCACCAGCCTGTGCCGATATGATAGATGCAATGCAACTGTTCTTTGAGGAATCTACCTGCCTCGGAGTTCTGATTGTTATGTGTGTATTATTGGAACCCTGACATTTTCCTTCCCTGGGGGGGGGGTCTTCTTTTTGACTTCTTGGCTAGGTCTGATTGCCAAGGAAAATTGAACACAAGAGAATAACACAGTGGGAAGGGACCTTGGAGGTCTTCTAGTCCAACCTCCTGCCTAGGCAGGAAACCCTATATCATTTCAGACAAATGGCTATCCAGCATCTTCTTAAAAACTTCCAGTGTTGGAGCATTCACAACTTCTGGAGGCAGGCAGTTCCACTGATTAATTGTCCTCACTGCCAGGAAATGTCTCCTTAGTTCCAGGTTGCTTCTCTCCTTGTTTAGTTTCCACCCATTGCTTCTTGTCCTGCCCTCGGGTGCCTTGAAGAATAGCTTGACTCCCTCTTCTTTATGGCAGCCCCTGAAATATTGGAAGACTGCTATGATGTCTCCCCTGTTCCTTATTTTCATTAATGTCATTGTCACTTTTTTCCAATGCCATGGTAACTTCAAACAGCAACTGTTTTAAGTTGAGGAACTCCCCGTATAAGGCATTAGCCACAAAATCCCAAATTTGCAACCGTTTGTTAAATATGTGGGTTGTGTGGTAGGACACACTATTTGGCTGGACCAAATGTGATGCTCGGAGAGAAAGCTAAGAAGCATGAAAAGGGCTGAGAGGCAAGATTTTCTGTTCAGCAGGAATCCAAGGATGAGTTTGATTTGCAGATGATGGATTGCTTCACTTAAGACCAAGCTACATCTCATTTTGGTATTTGGGAGGCTAAGTGGAAAAACCCATCCAGGGATTAGAAGATGCCATCTAATTTTAATTAATTAGTTAACTCTAATTTGTCATCAAGGAAACCTGAGATTTGTAATCTACATGGGGAGCCAGCTTTGTCTAGGCAACAGGCTAGACAAATAAGGAGACGGTGAATTTTAGCCCTGTCTTAGGAAAGCAGCTGGGTGACTTTGAGCCAATCACCAGGAGACTGTGAGTTCTAGTGCCATGTTAGAGATGAAAGGCAGCTAATCAGAATCAGGAGAGAGCTGGAAGGGATCTTGGAGGGCTTCTTGTCCAGTCCCCTGCTCAAGCAGGAGATCATATACCATGTACATGCCAGTCTTTTCTTAAAAGCCTCCAGTGATGAAACACCCACAACCTCTGGTGGCAATCAGTTCCACTGGTTAATTGTCCTCACAAGTTTCTCCTCAATTCCAGGTTGCTTCTCCCCTTGATTAGTTTCCATCCATTGTTTCTTGTCCTGTCCTCTGCTGGATGACTTTGAGCCAGTGGCTAGGAGATAGTGAGTTCTAGTTGCACCTTAGGCACAAAAGCCAGCTAGGTGACTGTGAACTAATAACCCGGAGACTGTGAGTTCAAGTCCTGCATTGGGTATGAATGCCAGCTGGGTGACTTTGCGACAATCACCAGGGGATGGTGAGTTTTAGTCCCACCTTAGGCAATAAAGCCAGCGAGGTGACTTTGGGCTAATTACCAGGAGGTGGTGAATTCTAGTCTCACCTTAGACATGAGAGCCAATGGGATGACTTTGGCCCAGTCGTTCACTCTCCCACCTCACAGGTCTGTTGTAGTAGGGAAAATAAGAGGAGGAATTCACCATGTTGAATTATTTCTAAAGGCAGGATAGAAATCTCACAAATGAATAACATGGATGGGGAAAGTTGCAACATTGGAAATACATTCTGATTTAATTTATTTCTAAATGCTATTCTGCTTTTCCTGCACAGAACATAGAATAATAGAGTTGGAAGGGACCTTGGAGGTCTTCTAGTCCAACCCCCTGCTTAGGCAGGAAACCCTATACCGTTTCAGACAGGTGGCTATCCAGTCTCTTCTTAAAAGCCTCCAGTGAAGGAGAACCCACATGTTCTGAAGGCAAATTTGGTTCCATTGATTAATTGTTTTCACCATTAGGAATTTTCTCTTTTCTAGGTTGCTCCTCTCCTTGGTGAGTTGCTTTAATCCATAACTTTTAGTCTTGCCTTCTGATGTTTTAGAAAATAGTTTAACACCCTCGTCTTTCTAGGAGCCCCTCAAATGAGGGAGTATTAGCTTGAGGGAGTCAAGCTATTTTCCAAAGCACCTGAAGGCAGAACAAGAAGCAACAGGTGGAAACTAATCAAGGAGGGAAGCAACCTAGAATTAAGGAGGAATACCCTGACAGTGAATCAATGAATCAGTGGAACAGCTTGCCTCCAGAAGTTGTGAATTCTCCAACGCTGCAAGTTTTAAAGAAGATGTTGGATAACCATTTGTCTGAAGTGTTGTAAGGTTTCCTGCCTGAGCAGGGGGTTAGACTAGAAGACCTCCAAAGTCCCTTCCAGCTCTATTCTATTCAAATATTGGAACACTGCTATCATGTTACCCTTAGTCCTTATTTTCTCTAAACTATACACACCCAATTCTTGCAACCGTTCTTTGTATGTGGGCACTTCATCCCTGCAGGTTTTAAGAAAAGACTGGACAGTCACTTGTCTGAAATGGTATAGGTTCACCTGCTTGAGTGGGGGGGGGGGGGTTGGACTAGAAGACCTCCAAGGTCCCTTCCAGCTCTATTCTAAGCCTAATTCTAGCCTCCGGACCCCTAATCATTCTTGTTGCTCTTCTCTGCACTCTTTCCAGAGTCTCAGAAGACAGAAGACTTAATCTCCCAATTTCGTCCCCAAACAACATTCCTGTAAGGTAGCTCGAGCTGAATAACAGGGAATAAAAAAAAGCAAAGTTATCCAATGACTTCACCAGGCTGAACCAGCCTTAAATCCTGAAGTGTCTGAAGTGGTGTAGGTTTTGCTGCTTGAGCAAGGGGTTGGACTAGAAGACCTCCAAGGTCTCTTCCAATTCTGTAATTCTAGAAGTTGCATTCAAACTGGAAACATCTCTTTGCCCTTCTGTTGTAAACTGGGCATCCTCCTTCAACATGGGTCTTTCTACTATTATAATTCAACTCCCCACCCCACCCAACTCTGTTATTCTATCTATCTATCTATCTATCTATCTATCTATCTATCTATCTATCTATCTATCTATCATCTATCTATCTATTTATCTATCATCTATCTGGCTCTCTCTCTCTCTCTCTCTCTCTCTCTCTCTCTCTCTCTCTCTCTCTCTCTCTCTCTCTCTCTCTCTCTCTCTCTCTCTGTGTGTGTGTGTGTGGGGGGGGGGGGTTCCGTGTGTGTGTTCCAGTATAACTCTGGAACACCTTGAGGGATTTCAACCAAACTTGGTATACAGATGACTTACTCTCTGGAAACAAATACTGTGGGGGAAAGACACCCCTAAAACCCCTTGAGTGTATCTTCTGTGAAGATGCAGCCTGTTGTGCTTTAAAATGGCTTCTACTGTACTTCTGTAAATGGCTTCTACTGTACAAAGCAATGGAGTTGCCACAGTAACAGCTTCACAATACTCCACATGGGGGCTCTCTCTGGTAAGAGGGAAAACCTAACATTAGAAATTACATTTGGTCTGGACATTTCCCCCCTATAAATAACTCCCTGGGCAATGCCAAGTTATCGGCTAGTATGCGTTAAAAACCCAATCCTGGAATGAGATCCATCTTGATCCAGCCCTCTACATCCTCTCCCTGTTTTGGGACTGTGCATCCAATACACAAAAAAAATCCGGGATCCTCAGAGCCCTTAATTAAACTTTTTTTAAAAAAAAAAAATCTTGTTTTTCCCCCTTCTTGCCAGCAATCTTCCATTCCTCCCTGTGACACTTTCTGCCTTCTCTGCTCTCTTTTCATTTTATTATTATTATCATTTCCTCTTTCATTCTGTAAGTGCTTGGTTTTCCCACCCACTCCTTTTTTGGGGGGGGGGTAATATGAGAAGAAGCTTTTATTTCTATAAAGCGGCAGCTGCTTTCATTTAGTTTTATGGATTTAATGTATTTTGATGTTCCGAGAGAAGCTGAGAGCTGACGGCATTAACCCCGCCGTTTGGTGCTTAGTGCCTCTTCTAATGACGAGACTTATCTGATTCGGAGAATCTCATATCGGCAGCAATATTAATTCTCTGTGTCTTTTCTCTTTGGGCTTCCACATGGAGTTTGTAGAGGGGATTCTTTCAAGAGACGTGGGTTCCTTTTTCCTCCCGCTCCGCACAATCTTGTAATGGGTGGTTTTTAAAGTAATACAAGAGCAGAGTTGGAAGGGACCTTGGAGGTCTTCTAGTCCAACCCCCTGCCTAGGCAGGAAACCCTCTACCATTCCAGACAGATGGCTATCCAACATCTTCTTAAAGACTTCCAGTGTTGGGGCATTCACAACTTCTGGAGGCAACTTCTGTTCCACTGATTAATTGTTCTAACTGTCAGGAAGTTTCTCCTCAGTTCTAAGTTGCTTCTCTCCTTGATTAGTTTCCACCCATTGCTTCTTGTCCTGCCCTCAGGTGCCTTGGAGAATAGTTTGACTCCCTCTTCTTTGGGGCAACCCCTGAGATATTGGAAGACTGCTATCATGTCTCCTCTAGTCCTTCTTTCTCTTAAGCTAAACATACCCAGTTCCTGCAACCGTTCTTCATATGTTTTAGTCTCCAGTCCCCTAATCACCTTTGTTGCTCTTTTGAAAATATAATTTTGATTTCTTTCATTGTATTTAGCAGTCTTCCACCATTATTGTTTTGACAAATAACTCAAGGCAGCAAACACACAACAGCACACTTTCCTCCTTCTGTTCCCCCCTCCCCTACAATGACAACCCTGTGAGGTGGGTCAGGGTGAGAGAGATAGACTGGCCCAAAAGTCACCCAGGGTTTTTTCGTGGCTAAGGCACTGTCAGAGTTTGCAGCAACAATCACATCCAGAAAACACACACAGGTAACTGAGTCAGCAGGATTCATTAACTTCTCTTTATATATAACTAGCTGATAACCTGGCATTGTCCTGGTATTTATAGACATCGAAGCATTTGTCTAACAGCCAGTAATTGAGAGGGGCTTTTCTTCCCCCTACTCCCATGCCCATCATCTCTGCCCTCTGCCTTCCCACTCTCTGTCTTTCCTGCCCTGTCTACAACCCTGGCACTTTCCCCCAAATCCATCAGGTGCTTCCCCATTGGTCCACTGGAGAATGAATGTCACAGCTGGCTTTCCAGAGGAAACTCCGAAGGAACTGACATCACAAACAATTGTGGATACCCGCAGTCGCTCTCCTTAACAGGCCAGGCATTCCAGAGTTATACTGGAAAACACACACACAGACACACACAGACACACACACCCCCAAGGGTGTCTCCCCTCCCCAGTATTTGTTTCCAGAGGGTACCAAGTTTGGTAGAAATTCTCGAGGCACTCCAGAATTGTAGAGGGCATGTGTGTGTATGTATGTATGTATGTATGTATGTATGTATGTATGTATGTATGTATGTATGTATGTATGTATTAGAACAATTAATCAGTGGAACAGCTTGCCTCCAGAAGTTGTGAATGCCCCAACACTGGAAGTCTTTAAGAAGATGTTGGATAGCCATCTGTCTGAAACGGTATAGGGTTTCCTGCCTAGGCAGGGGGTTGGACTAGAAGGCCTCCAAGGTCCCTTCCAACTCTACTATTGTATTGTATTGTATTGTATTGTATTGTATTGTATTGTATTGTATTGTATTGTATTGTATTGTATTGTATTGTATTGTATTGTATTGTATTGTATTATGTATGTATGTATGTATATGTATATGTATATGTATATGTATATGTATATGTATATGTATATGTATATGTATATGTATATGTATATGTATATGTATATGTATATGTATATGTATATGTATATGTATATGTATATGTATATGTATATGTATATGTATATGTATATGTATATGTATATGTATATGTATATGTATATGTATGTATCTATATGGATAGAGATAGAGATAACACATGAAGTAAATATACAGTACCAAAAGCAGGTTTTCCAACATGGTAGCAAAAACAAGCTAACACAGGCAGAGGAGAGAACAGTTTCAGTTTCAGTTCACAGCAGCAGAGTAGTTTAGAGCTTGGCACAGACTCAGAGCGACAGAGCTAAGCACAGCCAGGCTCCTTGCTGTTTCAGCTCCCATTGGCTGACCTTGTTACTAAGCCCTATTCCAGTTCATGAATATACACTGACAGGCAAGACTAGGATTCATCATTCCCTGGTGATTGTCCCAAAGTCACCCAGATGGCTTTTATGCCTAATGTGGGACTAGAAGTCACAGTCTCTGGTTATTGGCCCAAAGTCAAGCAATTGGCTTTCATGTTTAAGATGGGACTAGAACTCTCCATTTCCTGGTGATTGGCCCAAAGTCACCCAGCCAGCTTTCATGCCTAAGTCAAGACTCGAACTCACTGTCTCCTGGTGATTGGGCCAAAGTCATCCAGCAGGCTTTCATGGCAAATGTGGGACTAGAACTCACAGTCTCCTGGTGATTGGCCCAAGGACACAAAGTTGGCTTTCATGCCAGAAGTGGAACAAGAACTCACCATCTCCTGGTGTCTAACTCAAAGTCAGCTAGTCAACCTTCATGCTTAAGATAGGATGAAAACTCACCATCTCCTAGAGATGGGTCCAAAGTCTCCTTAATTCTAGGTTGGATCTCTCATGATTTTCCACCCAGTATTTCTAGTCCTGCCCTGAACTGCTTTGGAGAATAAGTCAATTCCTTCTTCTTTATGACTAAACACCGAAGGGGCACGGAACACTGTTACCTTCCCACCAAAGTTGGTTCCTATTTTTCTACTTGCATTTTTTTACATGCTTTCAAACTGCTAGGTAGGCAGAAGCTGGGACAAGTAACAGGATCTCACTCTATTATGTGGCGCTAGGGATTCGAACTACCGAACTGCCAACCTTTCTGAGCGACAAGCTTAGCGGTTTAACCACTGAGCCACCATGTCCCCATAATCCTAAAGAACCTTGGCAAAAAAGCCAATGAGTTGGTTGTTCATGGAAAACTCGGTTCTTCATTCATGATGTTAGAAAAATCCATACTTTGGGAACACGTAGCTAATGTCAATGGAGATTCTCCTTCCTCCAGGTCTTGATTGTCCCAAAGGTGTTTTTTTCAAGGCAACTGAACTTTGTGGTTTTTCTTTGAAGACGTTTTGCTTCTGAGCCGAAGAAGAGCTGAAGAAGTGTTTTAGATGACAGGCAAAACATCTTCAAAGAAAAAATCCAGAAAGTCCATCAGAATAACTAGACACAAGGACAGGTTATTCTCCCATGCCATCACTCTGCTAAACAACTAATTCCCACAACACTGTCAAACTATTTAGTAAGGCTGTATTACTATTAGTCTTCTGATCCTTTCTCTTGCCTATTTCCCTTTCTATTTAAGACTATAACTTTGTTGCTTGCATCTTTACGTTTTACATTGTTTTATTTAGTTTCCTAGAGTGATTTATGTTGATTGCTTGTTTAGTTTCCTATGATTATCACTAACTGTTATATCTTATGATTTATGATGAATGCATTTTTATGATGATTATGTTCATGATTTATCACTTACAGCTGTTATGTACACTGAGAGCTTACACACTGAAGACAAATTTCTTGTGTGTCCAATCATTCTTGGCCAATAAAATTGTCTATTCTATTCTATTCTATTCTATTCTATTCTATTCTATTCTATTCTATTCTATTCTATTCTATTCTATTCTATTCTATTCTATTCTATTCTATTCTATTCCATTCCATTCTATTCCCTATTCCATTCCATTCCATTCCATTCTATTCCCTATTCTATTCCATTCCATTCTATTCTCTATCCTCTCCTCTCCTCTCCTCTCCTCTCCTCTCCTCTCCTCTCCTCTCCTCTCCTCTCCTCTCCTCTTCTATTCTATTCCCTACTCTATTCTGTTCTATTCTATTCTATTCTATTCTATTCTATTCTATTCTATTCTATTCTATTCTATTCTCTCCTCTATTCTATTCTAATCTCTCCTCTCCTCTCCTATTCTATCCTATTCTCTCTTCTCTTCTCTTTTATTCCGTCTTCTCTTCTCTCTCTTCTACTCTACTCTCTTGAAAAAAAGCACCTTTGGGACATACTTGAGAATGTTCTTCTCCAAACACACGCCCCTGCGCATGCACACACTCACTCGCACATGCACACACACACACACACACACACAACCAGTAGGTGTTAACGACAGAACCAGGAATCTTCTCAAATTGCAGGTCATCTTTCATAACCCCAAAAAAGGGACCCCAAACCCTCTCTCCTCCTCCTCCTCCTCCCCTCTCTGACTCCTTCTCCTCCTACTACTCCTCTCTCTCTTTCCCTCTCCTTTTCCTTTCTCTCTCTCTCTTTCTCCTCCTTTCTCTCTCTCTCTCTCTCTCTCTCTTTCTCTCAGCTTACACAAATGAAACATTGACTGTGCTTGCAAGCACGTGGGTGCACACTCCAAACAGTGGTGGGTTTCAAATTTTTTTAGAACCTCTTCTGTAGGTGTGGCCTGCTTTGTGGGAGTGGCTTGCCAGCCATGTGACTGGGTGGGAGTGGCTTGCTAGCCACGTGACTGGATGGGCGTGGCCAACTTGTAAAATGTGGCGAAACTCACTTAACAACGCTCTTGCTTAGCAACCAAAATGTTGGCTCAGGAACTCTGGCATTAAAGAGTGCAAGTCTTAAATCTGCTAAGTTACAAGACCCTTGCACCCCTAACCCTTTAGAAAAAAAAAACCCAGGGGTGTTCAAACTTGAAGGCTTTAAGACTTATGGACTTCAACTCCCAGAATTCCTTCTCTCGCTCTTCATCTTGATGATGTGCGGACGGGCAGTGGGAGGGAGCTGGAACCGGTTCTAAATGGCACGGTAGATTTGTGGAAGCTCTTCTATAGAAGAGATCAGAACTGGCAGGAACCCACCCCTGACTCCAAGGGAATTGCTAATTTTCTTTTTCTTTTTTTAAAAATAAAAAGCAGATTCTCAGCTCCCAAATCCCCAAACTGCATGAACAAACTGAACGAAGTAGAAGAGTATCGTTCTCTTATACAGCTTTATGAAGCCTTGATGTTATACAACTTTAAGCTATAAATCGAAGCTAGATTTGCAGGCAGCCAAATGCATTAAAACTCTTTTCATGGAAGGACAGGGGGAGGAAAAAAAAAACCACCTCCATGTTTTTAGTGGCTGGGAACCGAAAGTGGATAAGAGCCTAGAGCCCGGCACAAATAAAGCAACCGAGGCAAAGAATTGGAATTTTTGTCGCTGCGATGACAACGTTGCAGGAAGACGTCAAGGTCAGAAATTGGAAAAGACTCACCGTGGAGTTTTTACCCAGCGTCCAAATAGCACAAATGAAAGCCAAAACGACCTTGCAAAGATGGCTTTTAATTCAAATCCATTTCCCTATTTTTACAACTGTGCACATATTTAGTTGCATTCTTGCCACACAACTCACCAAGCCAATGCAAAATGTGGTAGGTGTATTCAGTGGTGGGATTCAAATTTTTTTTTTACTACCAGTTCTGTGGGTGTGGTTTTGTGGGCGTGAGTGGCTCCTATTTTTCTACTTGCATTTTTTACAGGCTTTCAAACTGTTAAGTTACACCATGAAACTCAACAACTGTGGCCAGTAAGTAAAACGGGGCAAAACAAATGTCTCGCTTAACGGCGGAAATGCTAGGCTCCCCTTGTGGTCATAAGTTGAGGACTGCCTTTGCATCGCTTCCATTGGTGCAAGGAAAAGAAAAGAAAAAAAAATCTAACCGGACTTGTTTCTCTGCCGAGTAAATGGAGATTTAATAGAAGCGAGCTAAATCCCTTCTATTTATCGCAGGGTCAGGGGTCAGCACGAGTAAATCATTAATTAACACATGGATGGCTCCATGCTATCGATCAGGTTGTGTTTACACACAGGGACCAAAGCAGCCCCTTGACATTTAAAGCCAAGAGGAGGCTGCTCAGATTGAACTGCAGGCTTCCAATTTTCTTTTCCCCAGCTTAGCTTTCTAACTTTGATAGCAAGCCGAGATCATAACACCACTACTACCACTCTACAAAGCCTTAGTAAGACTACAACAAAAACACTGCATCGAGTTTTGGTCACCACACTATAAAAAAGATGTTGAGACTCTAGAAAGAGTGCAGAGAAGAGCAACCAGGATGATGAAGAGACTGGAGGTTAAAACATTCCACAAATGGTTGCAGGAACTGGGCATGGCTAGTCTAGGGAAGAGAAGGACCAGTGGAGACAGGATAGCAGCCTTCCAATATTTGAGGGGCTGCCACAGAGAGGAAGAGGGGGTCAAGCTATTTTCCAAGGAACCTGAAGGCCAGACAAGGAATAAGGGATGGAAACTGACTAAGGAGAGATTCAACCTGGAAATAAGGAGAAACTTTCTGGCATTAAGAAGAATGGAATGGAATGGAATAGAATAGAAAATATGGAATGGAATTGAATGGAATGGAATAGAAAATATGGAATGGAATGGAATGGAATACAATAGAATAGAACAGAACAGAATAGAATAGAATAGAAAATAACTTTATTGTCACTTTGAATGTGCACTAATAGGCATACATTAAAATGAAATTTCATTGCATACAGCTCTCAATAAGTCACCACCTCCTATATATACTACATAATATAATAGAATAAATAAATAAAACAGATAAATACAGAATCGTGCATGTTAGATACTTGTCCGAACTACAGTGGTTTTCACCAAGGTCCTCTGTTCCAGCGGGAACAGAGGTTTAATCCTATTGGTCGAAGGGTTTGACAGCTCCCTATAAAAGAGCTGCTGTCAGACTCAACCTTCGCTGGATTTTCTTACTTCTTGTACTTAATAAAGAGCTGTTGTTACCATTAAGCCTGTATGTGCCTATCCCTTACCCAATCTAACAGTGCATATACCACATATATTGCTCATACATCTCTAGATAGATAGATAGATAGATAGATAGATAGATAGATAGATAGATAGATAGATAGATAGATAGATAGACAGACAGACAGACAGACAGACAGACAGACAGACAGATAGGGATAGGGATAGGGATAGGGATAGGGATAGGGATAGGGATAGGGATAGGGATAGGGATAGGGATAGGGATAGGGATAGGGATAGGGATAGGGATAGGGATAGGGATAGGGATAGGGATAGGGATAGGGATAGGGATAGAGAGATAGAGATAGAGATAAAGAGATAGAGATAAAGAGATACAGATACAGATACAGAAAGAGATAGAGATAGTTGAGCAAGTAACCAGAAGTTGCCTTCAGAAGTTGTGGGAGCTTCATCATGGAAGCTTTCAAGAAGAGACTGGACTGCCATCTGTCAGTAATGGTGGAGGTTCTCCTGCTTGGGCAGGGGGTTGGACTAGATGACCTACAAGGTCCCTTCCAACTCTGTTAATCACTTTCCCCCACAAAGGCCTATCAGAAAAAAAAAATCCTCATTTCCTCTCCCAGGACGATTCCCTGCGCGGAACCATCTCTTCCAGAGTGGCAATAAATAAATATCTTCTTTTTTTAAAAAAAGAAGAAGAAGAAGAAGCAGCAGCAGCAGCATAAAATGGCATTTTAATGGAACCCAAGCTTCGGCGGGCATCCGTGAGCAAGCAAAATTTGATCTCTTGTTACGCTGCAGGAAAAGAAAAAGTTGCAGGGAATTAATGCATAATTGAAGCCAACAGACAATGAACTCGGGGTTGTTTTTGTTTCCTACACACACACACACACACACACACACACACACACACACACACACACCAAAGAGAAAAAAAAACCCACAAAAAAATCACAGAAAGGAGGTTTTATTGCTAAAAATACCCCACTGCCAACAACGGAGAAAGTGAAAACGCACAGAAATAACAGTGTGGACTCTACGGATCAGTTCTGTGTTTATTTCTGGACTCGCCCTGAGGACAATATCCCAGCTCAATTTCAAGTTGTTTTTAATTATTATTATTCCTCTCTTCCTTTCCTTTCGGACATCCCTGAATGCAGAGGGCTCTTTGAACTGTTGGAAGAAATGCCCATCTGGCTTCAGTTCCAACTGGGGAGAAAGACACTGGAAAGATGGAGGCTGCTTGGAAAGATGGTTTAATGGTGGACAGGATCACATGGTTTGAGGTCCTGGGCAAAAAAAGGGCAGAGATGCTAAGAGTCCCCTGGGTTTTTATGCCCTCTGCTGGGCTTTTGGGTTTGAGCTTGTGCTCTGATTGGCTGTCAGACTCCCATGGGGCCATGCAGGGGCAACTCTGTCCTGAGTCCCAAGCTTGGTTGAACCTTGCTGGGTGATGATGTAATGAAAGGGCTTTGGGCAATCCCTCCTATGGCTCTGCCTGAAGGAGGTAGATCTTTGCTATGTAGAATTGACTGGCTCAGGCCTTAATGGTCCATTGACAAAGGTGGGGGGGGGAGTTTCTGCCTCTCTTTTAGGGGAAATATTCTGCTCTTTTAATATTTCCTAATATATCTCAGTCTCCTAGGAGAGGGGTGGGTGCTAACTTCCTACATAACTTTTGCAGCAAGGTATTCCAACAATACAATACAATACAATACAATACAATACAATACAATACAATACAATACAATACAATACAATACAATAGTAGAGTTGGAAGGGACCTTGGAGGTCTTCTAGTCCAACCCCCTGCCTAGGAAGGAAACCCTATACCGTTTGAGACAAATGGTTATCCAGCATCTTCTTAAAGACTTCCAGTGTTGGGGCATTCACAGCTTCTGGAGGCAAGTTGTTCCACTGATTAATTGTTCTAACTGTCAGGAAGTTTCTCCTCAGTTCTAAGTTGCTTCTCTCCTAGATTAGTTTCCACCCATTGCTTCTTGTTCTACCCTCAGATGCCTTGGAGAATAGTTTGACTCCCTCTTCTTTGTGGCAACCCCTGAGATATTGGAACACTGCTATCCTGTCTCCCCTAGTCCTTCTTTCTCTTAAGCTAGACATACCGAGTTCCTGCAACCGTTCTTCATATGTTTTAGTCTCCAGTCCCCTAATCCTCTTTGTTGCTCTTCTCTGCACTCTTTCTAGAGTCTCCACATCTTTTTTACATCGTGGTGACCAGAACTGAATGCAGGATTCCAAGTGTGGCCTTACCAAGGCATTATAAAGTGGTATTATAAAGTGCAGGGTGAGGGTATTTCCGTAACAAAGTTGGTTAGATTTATTACTGAAAGTTTGGAATAAAAAGTGCTGTACACCGAAGGTCTTCAGCGCCAGATGGACGGAGAAAAAAAGTTATAAATAATAATTGAACTGGGAGCAGACTCTGCTCTGAAGGTCAGGGGCCTGCAGTGTGGCATAGTGTGGCCACCTCTCTGAGCTTGGTTGTTTTCTTGCAGACGTTTCATTACCCAGCTAGGTCACATCATCAGTGCTAGAAGGCAGTGGGGTTTGTGGAGAAGAGGAGGAGGATGGGAGGTGAAGGAGGAGGAAGAGGGGGGAGGAGGAAGAGAAGGAGGACTGTGGGGTCCTTGATGCCCTCTCAGCTTGGTCAGTTTCTTGAGACGTTTCATGACCCAACTAGGTAACATTATCAGTGTGATGCGGGAGTGGGGTTTATGGAGAGGAAGAAAAGGACTGTGAGGTCCTTGGTGCTCTCTGAGCTTGGGTGTTTTCTTGCAGACATTTCATTACCCAACTAGGTAACATCCTTAGTGTAAGAAGGGAATGGGGTTTATGGAAAGGAGGAGGAGGAGGAGGATGGGAGGAGGAGGAAGAAAAGGAAGAGGGGAGGAGGAGGAGGATGGGAGGAAGAGGAAGAGGAGGAGGAGGACTGTGAGGTCCTTGGTGCCCTCTGAGCTTGGTCATTTTCTTGAGATGTTTCATGACCCAACTAGGTAACATCCTTAGTGTAAGAAGGGAATGGGGTTTATGGAAAGGAGGAGGAGGAGGAGGATGGGAGGAGGAGGAAGAAAAGGAAGAGGGGAGGAGGAGGAAGAGAAGGAGGACTGTGAGGTCCTTGATGCCCTCTGAGCTTGGTCGTTTTCTTGAGATGTTTCATGACCCAACTAGGTAACATTATCAGTGTGATATAGGAGTGGGGTTTATGGAGAGGAGGAGGAGGAGGAGGACTATTGGTTCATCAGTGCTAGAAGACAGTGGAGTTTGTGGGGAGGAGGAGGGGACCAAAACTGGGTGCAGTACTTGAATTGGGGCAGACCTGTTTCAAATCTTCTTCCCATCTGCGGTGAGACCAGGGAGAGGCTGGGGTGGTGGTGGTGGAAAGAGATCTGTGCTGATGATGAGAAGCTGGGAGTGCTCTCCTCCACCTGACACTTTGCGGACGGTGATAATTGCTTGCAAACAGTCTTTAGGTGAACCCGCAGGTGTGCAAAACCGTGCCAATTGGGGGAAGGGGGCATCAAAGTACCAAACGGAGTGAAGAAAACTAAACTTGTCCATTCGGAGGGATCGTATTTTTTTCCCCCACTCCCCAATGCTTTGCTTCTCCGGGGCTATTTTATCCACTGGCGGCACCATCAATAAAATATAATAAATCGTCCATTCGCATTCCCTGCACACAGAACTTATGGTTTTCAGGGTAATGGGGAACGGCGCATATCCCACTTCTCTACACACAATGAATCTTGCTGGCCTCGTCTGTGTATAAATGAGGTGTAAAGCTGCAAGCTTAGTAAGCATAAACAGGAAGAGTAAATGCCGTGTTTTTTCAGAGGACACATGAGCGGGCCAGCAATAGATCCTAGCGGAATAGCCAACCTATCTTTTCTTTCCTCCTCCTCCTCTTCCTTTTCTTCTTCTTCTTCTTCTTCCTCATCATCTTCCTCCTCCTCCTCTTCTTCCTTTTCTTCTTCTTCTTCCTCATCATCTTTCTCCTCTTCCTTATTATCTTCCTCCTCCTCTTCTTCCTCTTCTTCCTTTTCTTCTTCTTCCTCCTCTTCCTTATTATCTTCCTCCTCCTCTTCTTCCTCTTCTTCCTTTTCTTCTTCTTCTTCCTCATCATCTTCCTCCTCTTCTTCCTTTACTTCTTCTTCTTCCTCATCATCTTTCTCCTCTTCCTTATTATCTTCCTCCTCCTCTTCTTCCTCTTCTTCCTTTTCTTCTTCTTCTTATTCCTCATCATCTTCCTCCTCCTCCTTTTCTTCCTTTTCTTCTTCTTCCTCCTCTTCCTTATTATCTTCCTCCTCCTCTTCTTCCTCTTCTTCCTTTTCTTCTTCTTCTTCCTTATCATCTTCCTCCTCATCCATCATCACATCCCAATTTCAATCCTATAACTCTCTGGCCCAGAGGTGTCAAACTCACGGTCTGTGGGTCGAATCCAGCCTGTGGGGTGCATGGATCTGTCCCGTGGGGCCACCCTGGAAACAGCAAAGGACTGGCACACAAAGTCCCCTGCCCCCCGCTTTCAGCCATGACATCCTCATGCAGCCCTCTGTCAGCGGAAACAGACCCCCAGCTCCGTTTTTTGCTGGCAGGGGGTTATCAAAACTAAATTTTTAAGCCCCAACCCTCTCTTTTCAGAATGCCTGTTGGAAGTTAGCACCCACCCTTCTCCTAGAAAAATGAAATATTTTAGGAGATATTAAAAGGGCAGAATATTTTCCCACAAAGGGAGACAGAAATGCAGCCCCCTCTCACCTTTGTCAATGGACCATTAAGGCCTGAGCCAGTCTATTCAACATAACAAAGATCTGCCTCCTTCCAGCTGAGCCATAGTAGGGATTGCCCAAAGCCCTTTCGGTACATCATCACCCAGTAAGGCTCAACCAAGCCTGGGACTCAAAGCACAGCCTACAGAGTTGCCCTTTCATGGCCCCACGGGAGTCTGACAACCAATCAGAGTACAAGCTCAAATTTAAAAGCCCAGAGAGGGCATAAAACCCAGGTGTTCTCCGCATCTCTTGCCTTTTTCCCCAGGACCTCAAACCACGTGATCCTGTCCACCATTAAACCATCTTTCCAAGCAGCCTCCCTGTTTCCAGTGTCTTTTTTCCCCACTTGGAACTGAACCCAGATGGACGTTTCTTTCAACATGTCCCAAGGATCATTTCTGGGGCCTGGACAGAAGCCACGATGGCTGACTCCTCCTGCTACAAGCCAGCTCCCACCCGCCCCATGAAGAGCCAGGAAGCCTCTGGGGTTTTATCTCCTCTCTGCAGAACTGGAGATGGGGAAATAAATAAATAAAATAAAAACGGCCCACTCAGTTCTCCGATCACGATGGAGGCCCCGTTAAAGAGCACTAAATCCGACAAAATAATTCCTTGCCACAGCTGTAAGAAAAACCTTTAAGCCCCCCTCAAGTAGGAGAATGTTGACAAGGGGCGATAGCGGTATGCTGGCATTGATCCTGCTCGTTTTCCCTCTGAGCCCTTCGGATGGGGTTGACTTGAAATCTGCCAGCCTTACGATGATGCTCTTGCTAGATTTCTCCCTCTCTCCCTCTCTCTCTCTCTCTCTTTTTGCCGCACGCTTAGTCACACAACACTATCAGGGTTTGGGATTTGGCTGCAAAAGCTTGTTTCCTTGGCTAAGAGGAGAATCTCATTTTGTGTGTGTTCTGTCAAAAAAAGCCACCGAAATCCTAGGCTGCATTAACAGAGGGACAGAATCAAGATCAGGTGAAAGGTTGATGCTGCTTTATAAGGCCTTGGTAAGGCCACACTTGGAATCCTGCATTCAGTTTTGGTTGCCAAGATGTAGAAAAGATGTGGAGACTCTAGAAAGAGTGCAGAGAAGAGCAACAAAGAGGATTAGGGGACTGGAGACTAAAACATACGATGAACGGCTGCAGGAATTAGGTATGTCTAGTTTAATGAAAAGAAGGACTAGGGGAGACATGATAGCAGGGTTCCAATATTTAGGGGGCTGCTCCAAAGAAGAGGGAGTCAAGCTATTCTCCAAGGCACCTGAGGGCAGGACAAGAAGCAATGGGTGGAAACTAATCAAGGAGAGAAGCAACTTAGAACTATGGAGAAATTTCTACGTTGATCCCCACTTCTTTTGTGGCAGCTGCTCAAATCCTGGAAGACTGCTATCATGTCCCCCCTAGTCCTTCTTTTCTTTAGACAGGCCCTACTCAATGCAGAGGCAGAAAAATACCCTGAGCAAAGCTGCATACCAAATGCATTTCAGATACCCAGACTTCATCAAGTGACAAGAGTTTTGCAACCGTAATCCCCACCTGTCACATTAAGGGACTGGCCTTCAATTCTTTCACAAGCAGCTTGGATTTCCTGGCTCACTTCTATCTCACCTTTAACAAGCAGGAACTGCTAAATTTAATTCCTATCACCCTAATTTAAAAAAAAACAACCACCACCTAACCGCAATGAAATATTCATAGGCAAAGTGGAGAGAGAGAAAGAGAGAAAGAGAGAGGAGGAGGAGGAGGAGGAGGAGGAAAAAGAGGAGGAAGAGGAGGAGGAGAAGGAGAAGAAGAAGAAAAAAAGAAAGTAAGTAAGAAAAGGAGGAGGAAGAGGAGAGGAGGAGGAGGAAGAGAAGAGCAGGAGGAAGAAGAAGAAAGAAAGAAGAGGAGGAGGAGGAGGAGGAGGAGGAGGAGGAGAAGAAGAAGAAGAAGAAGAAGAAGAAGAAGAAGAAGAAGAAGAAGAAGAAGAAGAAGAAGAAGAAGAAGAAGAAGAAGAATGCCCGACTTGACTCCGTTGTTACAGCCTCAAATTCCCACAGCTTCAACCTCAAACTGTCTACCGTGGACCTCACCCCATTCCTAAGAGGTCTGTAAAGGGGGCATGCATAAGCACACCAGCGTACCTTCCGTCCCTGTCCTACTATCCCCATTTATTTGTACTCATTTCTTTTGTTCATGCCCATGTTGATACTTACATCTATTATCTTGTACATGTTTGACAAACTAAATAAATAAGAATAAAATAAGAAGATGAGGAAGAGGAGGAAGAAGAGGAGGAGGAGGAGGAGGAGGAGGAGGAAGAGGAGGAGGAGGAGAAGAGGAGGAGGAGGAGCAGGATGACAACAACAGCAGCAACAACAGGGGTGATTTTGCTCTCCTTCTTATTTGACATCTTGGAAGCTCCTACAGATCCAGGGAGGTGAACCTGATGAGGAATCCAGACAGTTTCTTATCCTGACCTTCCTTACTTAAAGAAGAGTCAAGACAGCGGATTTATTTTTTCCCAGCACCGTCCGTGCCTTTCTGGGAATGTTGGTTTTTGCACCAAGCAGCCTCATTGCTCTTCGAAAGCTCGTTAAAGTCTCTGTGTTCCAGCCCACCACCCCAAACCCAGAAGCTACAAAGCAGCAAGGCAGAAATGAAGACAGAGGGCTGTTTGCCTCTCCCTGTCATTTTCCATTTTGAAAAAGATTTTCCTTCCCAGGGTCGGCAGTGGGAGGGAATAACTTCAGGCCAGCTTTTGCAGAGGGCTAAGTGTCTACTTGGTTGGCCGCCAGGCGAAAAAAAAAAAAAAGGACCAACAAGGTCCAGAAAAAGATTTGGGGAAATAAAATATGTCCTATTTCTTTTTATTTTTATTTTGCTCAGACAAGGTGCTGCTCTACTGGAAGCCTCTGTAGAGGTAGTTCAAACCTTACAAGAGTTTATTTAGTGAACATTCAAAGTTAGGTTACATCAGGATGATTTTATCAAACTTGGAAAGGAAACATCTGCAAGAAAACAGCCAAGCTCAGAGAGCACCAAGGAGCTGACAAGTACCAAAGTATATATACACACACACACACTTTTTCTCCCCTCTCTCCCCCCTCTCTCTTCTATTTATCTATCTTATATCTATATTGTTCCATCATCTATCTATCTATCTAACTAATCTCTCTCTCTCTCTCTCTCTCCCTCCCTCCCTCCCTCCCTCCCTCCCTCCCTTCATCTATCTATCTATCTATCTATCTATCTATCTATCTATCTATCTATCTATCTATCTATCTATCTATCTATCTATCTATCTATCTATCTATCCCATCTATCTATCTATCTATCTATCTATCTATCTATCTATCTATCTATCTATCTATCCATCCATCCATCCATCCATCCATCCATCCATCCATCCATCCATCCATCCATCTATCTATCTATCTATCTATCTATCTATCTATCTATCTATCTATCTACCTATCCCATCTATCTATCCCATCTATTTAACTATCTTAATATCATCTTTCTTTCTTTCTTTCTTTCTTTCTTTCTTTCTTTCTTTCTTTCTTTCTTTCTTTCTTTCTTTCTTTCTTTCTTTCTTATAGCTATATCTCTCATCTCTCTATCTAATCTATCCATCCATCCATCTTCCATCCATCCATCCATCCTTATCTATTTGTATATCTATCTACCTCCCTCCCTTCCTACCTATCTATCATCCATGTCTGTCTGTCTGTCTGTCTGTCTGTCTGTCTGTCTGTCTGTCTGTCTGTCTCTCTCTCTCTCTCTCTCTCTCTCTCTCTCTCTCTCTCTCTCTCTCTCTCTCTCTCTATCTATCTATCTATCTATCTATCCAGCCATCTAGTCATCCATCCTTATCTATCTGTATATCGACCTACCAACCTACCTACCTACCATCCCTCCCTATATCTCTCCATCTTTCATCTTTCATCTTTCTTTCTTTCTTTCTTTCTTTCTTTCTTTCTTTCTTTCTTTCTTTCTTTCTTTCTTTCTTTCTTTTTCTTTCTTTCTCTTTCATCTATACATCTCTATCATCTATCTATCTAATCCATCCATCCATCCATCCATCCATCTTCTTTCCATCCATATCTATCTATCTATCTATCTATCTATCTATCTATCTATCTATCTATCTATCTATCATCTATCTATCTATCTATCTATCTATCTATCTATCTATCTATCTATCTATCTACCTACCTACCTACCTACCTACCTACGTACCTACCTACCTACCTACCTATCCATCATCATCATCATCATCATCATCATCATCATCATCATCATCATCATCATCATCTATGTATTAGACTTTTATGTTGTCCATCTTGCCTAGAGGGTACTACGAGAAATACCTGACTTACAACAGTTCATTTAGTGAACAGTTATAAGTTACAATGGCATGAAAACTGTGATTTATGACTGTTTTTCACACTTACAACCATTGCAGCATCCCCCTGGTCATGTGATCAAACTTCGGATGCTTGCCAACTGGTTCATATTTATGACGGTCGTAGTGTCCCAGGGTCACGCGATCCCCGTTTTGCGACCTTCCAACAAGCGAAGTCAAGAGGGGTGCTGGATTAATTTAGCAGCCGTGTGACTAATTGAACAGCTAAAGTGGTTCGCTTAACAACTGTAGCAAGAAGGATGGTAAAATGGGGCAAAAGACACACTTAACTAATGTCTCACTTAGCAACAGAAATCTGGGGCTCAATTGTGGTTGTAACTTGAGGACTACCTGTATAACGCTCTTGCCTTTGAGCCTCTAAGATCAGGCTGGCAGGGATAAAAGAGGAAGCTAATAAGTGATGAATAGCTCCCTGCAATGTCATTGGAGCTGCCATTCCTGGTGTCCCCCTTAACTCCTTTTCCAGCAAAACCACTCTTTTTGTTTCATTTTTTCCCCTTTTTATTTCTTCCCTTTCTTTCTTTTTTCTGCATCAGAGGATAGCACAAAGGGAATTGAAGCTGCAGGAGGAGAGAGGGAGGGAGGGAGGGAGGGAGGGGAGAGAGAGAGAGAGAGGGAGGAACTGAGCTGGATGAGCTGCAGAAGCGTCTTTCCACCGAGCGAAGATCTTGTTTGCAACTGTAAAGATTGCAGCTGGTGAGTCCCTTTGATCTGGCAAGCCCTTTGATCTGAGGCAAACCTTGAAATGCGGAAAGGAGTGGAACTCGGCTTTGGAACCGAATAGAAAAGAAATGTGGCAGGGGCAGGGAGGAGGGAGGGAAGGAGGGAAGGAAGGAAGGAGGGAGGGAGGGAAGGAAGGGGGAAGGAAGGAAAGAAGGAAAAGAGGAAGGAAGGAAGGGAGAGGAAGGGAAGAAAGGAGGAAGGAAGGAAATGAAAAAGTTAATGACGTATGAGATGGTAAGAGACAGGAGGGAAAGGCCCAGAGTAATCTTGTAGCAATCCAGAGTTACCTAGAGGAAAGAAGGAAGGAAGGAAAGAAAGAAGGAAGGAAAGAAGGAAGGAAGGAAAGGAGGGAGGAAGGAAGGAAAGAAAGAAAGAAGGAAGAGATGAATTACAAATGGGAAGGGAAGGGACAGGAAGTCGGAGGGAGGAAGGGAACGAGGGCATGATAAGATGATAGGATAAGAAACCTAGATTAAATAGGCTGACTTCTTTTAATCATTGATCCTAAGAAGGAGAAGTCTTAAGAGGTTAAATGCCATTCTCCATTTCCAGTTCTCTGCATGGAAAAAGGGGTGAATTAACCCTCAAAGCTGAAGCATCTCCTCCACAAAGATCATCTTCCTTCCAGGGACCCTCGTTCCTTTGAGTAAACTAACAAGACCCTCGGGAGCATCCCGCTCACCACCGGTCCAACAGGAAGAAGGCTGGGTGAGGTGCAATTAGGACGAGGGAACTGGGCCAAGAGACAGTTGCGCCTGGGTGAGCCGTTGCGCAGCCTTGCCAGCTCCATCCTTTTCTCCCACGGACAGGGACCAGCAAGGCAGAAGATGGCCTGGCTGGGGTCCAGCTTCTGTTTTGGCAATCTAAACATCGCGCCAGCATCTTCTGTCACGCCACAGGCGCCCAGGTTATTTCGGATGGGTGATTCGGGGACAGACCAATGTTCTGGAAGAGGTGATTCAGCAGGATTTGGACTTCCAAAGCAGGAGTCAACTTGGCAACAAAATGGAATATGGTGGGATGGGGTCAATCACTCATGAATTTTACAGTCTGATACCTACTCATCTATCTATCTATCTATCTATCTATCTATCTATCTATCTATCTATCTATCTATCTATCTAATCAATCCATCTACTCTATCCATCCATCCATCCATCCATCTACTCTATCTATCTATCCATCATCCATCCATCCATCCATCCATTTATCCATCATCTATCTATCTATCCATCATCCATCCATTCATCCATCCATCCATCCATTTATCCATCTATCTATCTATCTATCTATCTATCTATCTATCTATCTATCTATACATCTATCTTTCTATCTATCATCTATCTATCTATCTATCTATCTATCTATCTATCTATCTATCTATCATCTATCTATCTATCTATCTATCTATCTATCTATCTATCTATCTATCTATCTATACATCTATCTATCTATACATCTATCTTTCTATCTATCTATCTATCTATCTATCTATCTATCTATCTATCTATCTATCTATCTATCTATCATCTAAATTAATACTACACCAACGATCAAACAGTATGCAATGCGAGGTCCGTTGTTAACAAGGGCCCCCTCATCCACGATCTAATTTTAGAGGGGGAGCCAGACCTCGCGGGAATAACGGATACCTGGTTGGGCCATGAGGGAGGTCTTCCCCTCGTGGAAATGTGCCCACCAGGCTACCGAGCATTTCACCAGCCTAGGGCCCAGGGAAGGGGCGGCGGGGTGGCAGCAATTATTCGGGAGGATTTAGAGCCGAGGGAGTCTACTGTGCCACAGACGTCCAGATGTGAATCCCTTGTTGTGAAATGGGGGCCTGGGAGACAGTTGGGCCTGCTGATAGTATACCTGGCTCCTCGCTATACATCAGCGGCCCTGCCTGAACTCCTCGAGCTGATCGCATCGGTGGCGGTTGAGACCCCCAAACTTTTAGTGATGGGGGATTTTAACCTGCCATTGGTGGGAGAAGCATCCGAGGGGGTTCGGGAGTTCATGGCTTCCATGACAGCCATGGACCTGACTCAAATGATTCAGGGCCCGACACACGAGGGAGGACACACTCTGGACCTTGTTTTTGTCTCTGGCCAGTGGCTGAGTGATCTGGGAGGAGGGGACTTAACTATCACTCCCCTGTCATGGTCAGATCACTCACTCCTTCGTCTTGACTTCCCTGGTGCTACCTCCCGCTGCGGGGAGGCGGAACCGGAAAGTACCAGATGGTTCCGCCCCAGGCACCTGATGGAACCTGATAGGTTCCAGATGGAGCTTGGGCCACCTCCTGTAACCTTGACCCGCCCCCGGGTAGAGGACCTGGTGGTCGCATGGAATAATGCGACTACCGGGGCCTTGAACCGGGTCGCGCCTTTGCGGCCTCTCCGGCGGCAACGATCCACCCTGGCCCCTTGGTTTACCGAGGAGCTAAGGGTGATGAAATGCCTCAAGAGTCGTCTAGAGAGTCGTTGGAGATCCTCCCGTTCCGAATTTGATCGAACACAGGCACGAGCCCATTTAAGGACGTACCTTGTGGCATTGAGAGTGGCCAAACGCCAATATTGTGCCACTCTCATTGCATCCGCAGAGAACCGCCCTGCCGCCCTGTTTCGGGTGTCCCGCTCCCTCTTGTTTCAGAGGCCGCGGGAGGCCCCTTTACAGGGCAGGGCAGAGGAATTTGGTAAATACCTGCAGGATAAAATCGCTCAAATCCGGAGGGATTGGGTCCCTATCAGTGGTCCAATGGAGACGTCCATGGCGAGTCTTGAGGAATCGATCTGGGAGGAGTTTGACTTGGTTGCCATCGAGGATTTGGACAGAATGCGTGGACGACTGCGACCCACCACATGTTTGTTGGACCCGTGTCCCTCCTGGCTTGTACTGGCATCCTGGGAGGTTACACGAGACTGGCTCCTGGGCCTAGTGAACGCCTCGCTGAGCGAGGGGTCTCTCCCGGCCGCCTTGAAAGAGGCGGTGGTGAGACCCTTGCTCAAGAAGCCTTCCCTGGACCCTTTGGAGCTGGCCAATTATCGTCCTGTCTCCAACCTTCCCTTTTTGGCGAAGGTTGTAGAGAGTGTGGTGGCCTACCAGTTTCCACGACATCTGGAGGAAAATGATTATCTAGACCCGCGCCAGTCCGGCTTCCGCCCCGGTCACAGCACGGAGACGGCCTTGGTCGCATTGGTGGATGATCTCTGGAGGGCCAGAGATAGAGGCTGCTCCTCTATCCTGGTCCTATTAGACCTCTCGGCGGCTTTTGATACCATCGACCATGGTATCCTGCTGTGCCGGCTGGAGGGGTTGGGGGTCCGGGGCACCGTTTTGCGGTGGTTCGGCTCCTACCTTTCTGACCGGACGCAGCGTGTGTTGGCAGGAGAAGAGAGGTCGACCCTACGCCCCCTTACTTGTGGGGTACCACAGGGGTCGGTTCTCTCGCCACTCCTGTTCAACACATATATGAAGCCGCTGGGTGAGATCATCCGTGGTTTTGGGGTGGGATACCATCTGTACGCTGATGATACTCAGCTGTACTTTTCCACCCCGAACCACCCCATCGAGGCCATCGAAGTGATGTCCCGGTGTGTGGAAGCCGTACGGATCTGGATGGATGACAACCGACTCAAGCTCAACCCCTCCAAGACGGAGTGGCTGTGGGTACCAGCTCCCCGGTTCAGCCAATTAATTCCATCATTGGCCATCGGGGGCATTCAACTAGCCCCCGTGGAGCGGGCGCGCAATTTGGGCGTCCTCCTGGATGCCCGGCTGTCCATGGATGACCATGTGACAGCCGTGGCAAGGGGGGCATTCCACCAGGTTCGCCTGGTGCGCCAATTGCGCCCCCTACTGGACCGGGACGCCTTGCGCACAGTCACTCATGCGCTGGTGACGTCTCGCTTGGACTACTGTAACGCTCTCTACATGGGGCTTCCCTTGAAATGCACCCGGAGGCTACAGTTGGTCCAGAACGCAGCCGCGCGGGTAATTATGGGGAGTACTAGGTACTCCCATGTGACACCGCTCCTGCGCGAGCTGCACTGGCTTCCTGTGGTCTATCGGGTGCGTTTCAAGGTTTTGATAACAATCTTTAAAGCGCTCCATGGCTCAGGACCTAGTTACTTGCGGGATCGTATTCTGCCCCATACATCCCTGCGACCAATCCGCTCGCACAGAGAGGGTCTCCTCCAGGTGCCGTCCACCAGACAGTGCCGGGGGGCGGCGCCTAGGAGTAGAGCCTTCTCTGTGGCGGGCCCAGCCCTGTGGAATGACCTCCCTCCAGATATTAGGAATACCTCTGACCTCCGCTCCTTTCGTATTAAGCTTAAGACCCACCTATTCCAAGTAGCTGGCCTGGCTCAACTTTGATCTAACCATATCGCTCCTGATGGGTTTTTAACTGGGTATTTTAATTATATTTAATTATTTAGGGGTTTTAAACACTGTATTTTAATTGTTTTTACTCAGCCGACCTCCTCCTTGTGTATGTCTCCGTATATGTCTCTGTTATATGTTTGTCTTGTTTACATATTTATTTCATATGTTTGTTGTACGCCTTCGGGAGAGGGTGCGGCTAAGAAATAAATATTTATTATTATTATTATTATTATTATTATTATTATTATTATTATTATTATTATTATTATTATTATTATTATTATTATTATAGTAAACCATAGCCAAATTACAGAAGCACCAAGAACATTTGCACGAAGTTCCAGGGCAAGGAACTTGTACATAAACAGAGAGCAAATCTCACTCCTTTCTAGCATTGATGATGTTCCCTAGTTGGGTCAGGAAACGTCTGCAAGAAAGCAACCAAGTTCAGAGAGCACCGAAGACCCCGCAGTTCAGTTCTGAGCTACAAACATTGCCTTCTATCCATTACAGTTAAGTTAGGCCCAGAGGTGGTATTCAGCCGGTTCGGACCAGTTCGCCCAAACCAATCGTGGAAATCGCGAGTGGGCCCGTTTGCCCACCCCGGCTCTATGCCGTCCTATTTAGGCATGTTTTTGAGACTGAGTGCATACGTGGAAGGTGTGTGTGTGAGCAAAGCGCATGCATGAAAGGGCCATGTTTGCCTGTGAAGCAGGTGCGCGCAGGGAGAACTGTTGGTAACAAAATGTGAAACCCACCGATGGTTAGGCCCTGTGTTAATGCATGCTGTTCTGTAGTCATCTTGAACTCTGTAGCAAAGTTGCCCCATCTTCTGGTGAGAGACTTAATAGAAACAATGGGATCAGAGGAAGAATTAAGTTAGAGTAAGCCTCCTCCAAGCCTCCGGTTTTGTTTTATTGACCAACATACTTGATCAATGTCTCTTGAGGATTCCAGGAACTGCACATGCATTTTGAACAATCTCTCATTACGGTCAACTCACACCCATCTTTGTGGCTTGAATTCCAGAAGGACGGGGCGGGAAAGGGGGGAGTTGCTTTCCTATTTTGACGGTAACAGAAAATCACATCCATGCTGGCATGAGTTTCTGGCAGGGAGACCTGTTTCATTAAGGGCTATTTGAACCTGATTGTTGTTGGTTTCTTTTTCCACATCGTTTGTTTTTAACTGCATGATGTCATTCCTGGGAGTGGGGGGGGGAGGAAAGACATATGTCAAAAAAATTCAGATGGAAAAGGAAAAAGAAAGGGAGGATGGGAGGGGAGGGGTGATAGAGAATGAAGTAGGCAGGAATGGAAAGATGGAAGGAAGAAAGTTAGGAAATAGGAAGGCAAGAAAGGAGGGGGAGAGAGAGGAGGAAAAGAAGGAGAGTAGGGAAGGGAAGGAGGGAAGGGAGCGAGGAAGGTAGTAGGAAGGCAAGAAAGGAGAGAGAGAGAGGACAAAAAGTGGAGAGAGAAGGGAAGGGAAGGAGGGAAGGAAAGGGAGGGAGGGAGGTAATATGAAGGCAATAAAGGAGGAAAAGAAGAAAAGAGAAGGAAGGGAAGGGAAAGAGGGAAGGGACGGAGGGAGGAAAGAAGTAAGTAAGTAGGAAGGCAAGAAAGGAGGAAAGGAGGGAGAGGAGAGGAAGAGGAGTAAAGAAGGAGAAGGGAAGGGAATATTTTTTTCTAAAGGTACAGAACACTATCGTGGGTGTATGTTATCAAACTGCCAAATCAGATACACACTGAAGCCTACTTGGAACATCATATTTTAATCAAACCTTGCTGTTGATAAATATTTAAGTCACGTCTTTAACAAAAGCTGAAGTAGACCAGCCTTCATAGGGCCAGATTCTGAAAACATCAAGCAAGAACTTCAGTGTCCCTTGAAGGAAGGCAGTGCGTAGGTGATCGAGGTCATTGAAAGGCAGATGCTGGGATGTGTCTACATACCTACAGTACAAAGATCAGCATTGTGCAGACAATGGGGTTTTCTTTATGACATTCTATGGAATCGAAAGTTGGACTTTAATGATGAAGGATGGAAGGAGTAGAGTGTCAGGCCTGCAGCCATCTTTTCTTTTAGATCTTTGGCCTACCACACTTTCTAGTATTCTGTTATGCATTTTCTATGGTGGGGAAATGGGAGGGGGGGGGATTGTACGGAGTTTGATAGGTAGCCATAACAACATTCTTTCCAGAAAGCCAAGGTCATCCTTTGTCTTTGCACCTCTGCACCTGACTGGAACTGGATGGGTGGAAGATGCCAGCATGGCAGTGGGAGATGGGACCATGGGATGGACTTGTGGGTGTGGGGGCAAGATCTTGAACGTTCAACTGGGTGGGGAAAACTGGGAAGCTTTCAGATTTGGGTTTTCCCAGATGGGCCAACATGACTCTCTTCATAAATTGGGACTTTGAGCAATACTTTGCCTCGGACTCTGATTTACTTTTGGATGCTGTTTGGAACCCTGACATTAACCCGAATCTCCCTTAAAATACTTCACCAGCTACCCCAACTTTCAGGGCGCTGTCCGGGTCCAGAGCTCCAGCACCAACCCAAACCTAGGTGACATAAAGATTCAGGGAAGATGGAGGAAGAGAAGAAGGACATAGAGAGGCTTTTGAAGGACAGTGTGGCATGGTGAAAACACCATGGATAGCCAAGAACACAAATCAATGGATCTATAGTGATATGTCAGAATGCCCGCTGGAGACAGGAGGCAGAGTCACAGACTAGATATTGGTCAGAAAAGTGGCAGCTGAGTCCGCAGAAGGAATATGGACATGGCAGAAGTCTTAGAAGGGACCTTTCCTAATTTAACAGAATAAACAGAGTTGGAAGGGACCTTGGAGGTCTTCTAATCCAGCCCCCTGCTCAGGCAGGAAACCCTATACTGTTTCAGACAAATGGTTGTCCAGTCACTTCTTAAAAATTCCAGTGCTGGAACATACACAACTTCTGGAAGCAAGTTATTCCACTGATAATTGTTCTAATTGTCAGGAAATTTGTCCTTAGTTTTAAGTTGTGTCTCTCCTTGATTAGTTTCCACCCATTGCTTCTGGTCCAGCCCTCAGGTGTTTTGGAGAATAGCTTGACTCCCTCTTCTTTGTGGCAACGCCTGAGATCTTGGAAGACTGCTATCATGTCTCCCCTAATCCTTCTTTTCATTAAACTAGACATACCCAGTTCCTGCAACTGTTCTTCCTATGTTTTAGCCTCCAGTCCCCTAATCATCTTTGTTGCTCTTCTCTGCACTCTTTCCAGAGTGTCCACATCTTTTCTACATTGTGGCGACCAAAATCTATTTGACTGTAAAGGTGATGAGGGAAACATAAGTTCAATTTTGCAAGTCTCTGTTAAGGTAATGTTACAATAAACTTAGGGCTAGTATTTCTGGGTGTGCTTTATGCCATAGAATCATATAACCATAGAATCATAGGGCTGAAAGGGACCTTGGAGGTCTTCTAGTCCAAACCTTTTTCCAAGGCAGAAGTCTTTATGCCATTGCAGACAAATGGTTCTCCAATCTTTTCTTGAAAACCTCCAGTGATGGATTATCCTCAATTCTGAGTGGCTAGCTAGACTACCTCATGAGCCTGATAAGATCCTAGAACAACCAACCAAAAGTTCTCACTTTAAATACAAAGGACAAAGCTCAAATTATCCTATACAACCCTATTTAGCAGTATGCTTTCAGAACAGCTATTTTGAAACCATTCTGGAGACTTTTAGATGCACTCGGGTGAATCCTCTCCTACAGCAGAAGAAATCATGAAGGACTTGAGCAGAATGAAAGAGCTTCTGGCTCATACGAAGTTGCGTGTCATCTCCCATCCTGTTGGAGAGAAACTGGCCGAGCCAAGAGAGGAGTCAAGTGGGGAATTAGTCTGGAATCCTTATGTCGGCACAAAAGAGTGAAGTCTGAGCCCCCTTGAATGCCGTTGATCGTCATTTAAGTCTGTCCCAGCTGCAAATGGCCAGTCTGAGAAGATTCCTGTAAAATAGGCTTAGAACAATAAAATAGCTAGTTTAGAACTTAGTTGTTTGCATCTGACCCTCCTGTTTCTTGGCCAGTTTCTTCGAGCATTCCTCCGGGTTCCTCCCTATAAATCTGATTCATGCTAGCCAGCCGACATTTGCTCAGAAACGTGGAAATGTCAGCAACAGACCTGAGGTGGCACAGTGGTTAGAGTGCAGTAGTGCAGACTACTTCTGATGATTGCCAGCTGCCTGCCTGCCTTCCCTCCTTCCTTCCTTCCTTCCTTCCTTCCTTCCTTCCTTCCTTCCTTCCTTCCTTCCTTCCTTCCCTCCTTCCTTGATCCACGATGGTGCAGTGGTTAGAGTGCAGAACTACAGCTACTTCTGCTGCCTGCCTGCCTGCCTGCCTGCCTCCTTCCTTCCTTCCTTCCTTCCTTCCTTCCTTCCTTCCTTCCTTCCTTCCTTCCCTCCTTCCTTGATCCACGATGGTGCAGTGGTTAGAGTGCAGAACTACAGCTACTTCTGCTGCCTGCCTGCCTGCCTGCCTCCTTCCTTCCTTCCTTCCTTCCTTCCTTCCTTCCTTCCTTCCTTCCCTCCTTCCTTGATCCACGATGGTGCAGTGGTTAGAGTGCAGAACTGCAGCTACTTCTGCTGCTGGCCTGCCTGCCTGCCTGCCTGCCTGCCTGCCTCCTTCCTTCCTTCCTTCCTTCCTTCCTTCCTTCCTTCCTTCCATCCTTCCTTCCTTCCTTCCTTCCTTCCTTCCTTCCTTCCTTCCTTTATCCAAGATGGTGCAGTGGTTAGAATGCAGTAGTGCAGCTACTTCAGCTGACTGTTGGCTGCCAGCAATTTGACAGAATCTCACCAGGCTCAAGGTTGACTCAGCCTTTCCTCCTTCCGAGGTGGGTAAAACGAGGAGTCAGATTGTTGGGGGCAAGAGGCTGACTCTGTAAAGCAGTTAGAGAGGGCTGTGAAGTCTAAGTGTTATCGCTGCCTATCTAAGTGGTATATATGCTAAGCGGTATATAAATCTAAGGGCTATTGCCACAACTTCCAAAGATCCAGTTCCTTTTCAAGTATAATCTTTGGATTGCCAACGTCAAGGAATCGTAGGAGAGAGCATGCAGCAAGTCGAGTCTCAGCACGCACCCACACGGCCACACAAAAACACACTCCCCAGCCTTATCATCAATTCTGCTTTTTCTGTCTGCTCTCATCTGATTGTCCTCTGGGAACCCCCCACCCCCCCACCTACCCCTGTCAGGGATTGCCCTTTATAATTTATTCAGCTTGTACTTGCCGAGTTCCTTTCTATTTATCATTCATCTGTACAGTTGTACATAAAATTAGATTGATCCTCCTTTGCCGGCGCCATCAAGAAGAGGGAAGGTTTTTTTTTTTTTGTCATTGAGCGACCTATAAAGCAAACGCAGACGCAATGACAACCTTGCATTGAATACGGGGAACTCGCCCTGTGAGAGAACCTGATTTAAAACCATCCTCCAGAAGGAGCTAGTGGGGGGATGGGGGGGGAGAAAAAAAGGCAGAGGGGTGGTCAACTCCATAATCTGATTTTGAATTTGCAGCTGAATAAGTAGGGCCTTTGAGGATGCTTAACCTTCCTCCCCACTTAATCCCCTCCTCCTCCTCTTTCTTTTTCTCCTCTTCCTTCTCCTTTCTCTTCCTCCTCCTCCTTCTCCTCCTCTTCTTCTTGTCATCATGCTTCTCCTCCTTCTCCTCCTCCTCCTTTTCCTCCTCATCTGCAGAACTGCAGAAAAAAATAATTACTGCCAACCTGCCTTCCATTGAAGACCTGTACACTGCATGAGTCAAAAAGAGGGCCGTGAAAATATTTAGAGATTCCTCGCATCCTGGACATAAATTGTCTCAACTCCTACCCTCAAAACGACACTATAGAGCACTGCACACCAAGACAACTAGACACAAGAACAGTTTTTTTTCCTGAACGTCATCACTCTGCTAAACAAATAATTCCCTCACCATTGTCAAACTATTCACTAAGGCTGCATTACTATTACTATTAGTCTTCTCATCGTTCCTATCTCCC